>NW_021853570.1:492928-493757 GCF_003651465.1 Formica exsecta
TTTTCAAATAGAAAATATAATACACGAAGAATTATATAAAATGTATATAATATATAATTAGAAACTATATATGTATATTTGATCTTTGCAATCTATCTACTTTTAACATTCTTACTTCTTTTTAGCTTCAACAGTACTCTTTTTATTTCGAAAAATGGAATCTTTTAGATGGTTAATTCTTTTTTCTCTTATATGTCGATATGTGTATGTGACATACTGCTAAAATTTAACGTAAATATTTTTATGTATCTACCCACTCGGCATGACCGGAAATAAGTTGGCGCTGGAAGTTCATATTTTTTAATAATTTGTAGCTCAAACGATTGCTCCTTAATTGCTTCGTCAGAATCCACAATTGCTCCCCTTTTAAAATTAGTAGTTTTCGAAATATTTACAAAAAACGTAAAATTTATCATTTTCACTCAAAAACATATTTCCAATAGTTTTCTGCAACTATATCCAGCATAAAACGATTGCTCCTTAATTGCTTCGCATTGCTCCATCATTATTTTCATAATTTATTGCATTTTTTATCGAAAATTAACAAATTAATAATTTTCCAAGCGACGCCGTCGCCACCTATCGGCCGCCTATCGGAACTATATGGCTCAGAAGCCAACAGCGAGAATATTCAAACATAATATAACAGCTCTATTGTTTATAACTATATCTCAAAGAGTTTAATCAACGTTTCTTATTGATTTTTTGGTAGAATAATTGCACCTCGCTTGCTCTATTATGATATTCGCGATCGCTCCACTTGTATAATTAATCTTTTTATGATATATTAGCAAAAAAAATCAATCATTTTCTTGGAAAAACATATTTT
>NW_021853570.1:503074-506458 GCF_003651465.1 Formica exsecta
TTATATTTCTTTCTCTTTGTTTTACTTTAGCTTTGTAATATTTTATTAATCAATGTATTTTTTTATTTAACGATGTTCATGTTGCGAAATAAACATGAATGAAGCTGTTTATTAATTACAATTTATATAACAGATTCTTACCTAATAAATATAATAAAATTATCACGTCAGTTTAATCAAGTATCTTAACGTATATACATGTTAATCCTTATTATTTAAAAGCGCATAAAAATATTGTAATCGTAAAAAAACAAGCAAAAAAATAGAATATTCTTAATGTAAATGGTAATTTTTAATTTTTAAACCGCAATAGACGAATGACTGAAATGTAGTCAAAATATTTAAGAGTAATTTAATTAATTGATTAGTTTCAAAAAATACATTTATATTTATATTATTAATTACACATATATTAATAAATTTTTAACATTTTCAATTAACAGATTTTTATTTTTTTACACCATGTTTTTTGTTGCATAAAAATTTAAAGAATTTGATCTTTGCAATCTATCTACTTTTAGCATTCTTGCTTCTTTTCAGCTTCAACAGTACTCTTTTTATTTCGAAAAATAGAATCTTTTAGATGGTTAATTTTTTTTTTTCTCTTATATGTCGATATGTGTATAAGATATACTGCTAAAACTTAACGTATATATTTTTATGTATCTAACTGACACGAATAAAATGTGCTAGAGATTAAAAATCAAAATATTGTTTTCAAACACATCTTCTGAGAAATAGAAAAGATACATGTACTGTTATGAGACCTTGAATTATTATCCTATTTATTTTTGTAACATTATCCTGCCAGTTTTAAATTTGGTTATTTTGTGACAATATCGTTTCAATGTTGTTTCTATGGCTGCGGTCGAGAAGACGCTAGAGATACTTCGAAGCGTTGCATTAACCAATGAGAATAGAGAAATCTTTAATCTTTTTGTCCTGATTGGTCAATCAAACACTTCGAAGTATTTCTAGCATCTTCCCCACCACATATAATCAGATACTTCTTCTTCTTCTTCTTTGTTTATATGGCTCCGCGTCGCCACTCGCCACACGGCCAGTATAATCAGATAAAGTACACGCTCCGCACGGTATCTTAATTGTAAAAAGAAATTTGTGTAGATATATTTGCTGTTTGATTTATTCTGTAAGTACTTTATCGTTCTACTCTGTATTCTTCCTTCCATTTTAAAGAGTTATGTCAAAAATATATACAAACATTTTGAAGTTGTTGTGTTTTATATATGTATTCTATACATAATTTAAAAAAAGAAAACATATACTATCTAGTTTTTATAAATTCAATCACAGCCAATAGAACAACGTGAGACGAAAGTCACGGTCATATAATATTCATTTTGTAATATAGCAATTAATTCGTCTAAAATTATACAACATGCTTTTATGTATTTCTATATTAACTTTTTTTTGTAGGTTATTGTAATGGCCACTAGGGAACAAATTCAAGAATATCTCGATATAAGGGATATTATCGATATAAAAGTAAATGCTGTTTTAAGTAAAAATGTATCTATAGATACCATACCAGAAGGTGAAGAAAGGAATATGATAAAATTAACAGTAGCAACTGTAGAAAAAAAACAGAAATATTTGCACGAAAAGGTATTATATAAGGAAGCAATAATCGATTATAAGGTCAATTTCGGCTCCAACCCGAGAGCGGTAAGAAGAGTTGCAGCCAAATGGAAACTTGAACCTACGATTCTTAACTTGGAAATATATAAACATACTCTAACTGACTCAAATTATGTATTTGATAAAGATATAGAAGGAGATTACATTTCATATGCACAGGAAGAAGAATTATGGCAATATTTAAAATGGGTGGCAGATTGTTTGCCTTGCTCTTGTAGAGCTTGTTTTTTGATAGATTCTTCAGAATATGCTTGCGAATTTTTCAAACGGCGGGATATAGATGATCGTTACCTGCAGTGTTTAGATGAAGCGGCATCAATAGAATGGATAAAAAAATTCGAAATGAGGCACCATGACGAAATTTATAACTTATGCAAGAAGTCGTGTAATAAGACCTGCAGTGTAGCATCTGTAGAACCTGTATGTAGTATTAGCACGAATCAATAACAACTGTTGTCAATGTTTTGATGGAGAAATTATTTTCGAATTATCAAAAAAGTCTAAAATGTTTTATAGTCAACAAATTTTAATCTATTTCGGTATTGCATTGTGATGAAATATTAATATTAATTTTTTTTTTTTCTCTTATATGTCGATATGTGTATGTGATATACTGCTAAAATTCATCGTATATATTTTTATGTATCTAACTGACACGAATAAAATGTGCTAGAGATTTAAAATCAAAATATTGTTTTCAAACACATCTTCTGAGAAATAGAAAAGATACATGTACTGTTATGAGACCTTGAATTAATATCCTATTTATTTTTGTAACATTATCCTGCCAGTTTTAAATTTGGTTATTTTGTGACAATATCGTTTCAATGTTGTTTCTATGGCTGCGGTCGGGAAGACGCTAGAAATGCTTCGAAGCATTGCATTAACCAATCAGAATAAATAAATCTTTACTCATTCTGTCCTGATTGGTCAATCAAATGTTTCGAAGCATTTCTAGTGTCTTCCCGCAGCCTATGTCTATGGGCTTCTCTCTGTCGTTACCATTATAGGGATCACTCCATGAAGGAAGAGTAAGGAGAGTTATTTACCTAGATTGAAAGTGGTCACGAAAAATGTTCCGTATGTGGCCAGATTTGCCGAATGGAATAACTTGGATCATTTCGTCGCCATCTTGAATCTTCGTATATGTATAGTGTTACGTTTAGTTGTGGTAGTAATTAGTAAGTAGTATGTCATCCAACACACTTACTGATCACTAATACAACTAAACATAACACTATATATGTACGAATATTCAAGATGGCGACGAATTGGTCCACGTCATTCCATTTGGCAAACCTGGCCACATACGGAACATTTTTCGTGACCACTTTTTTTCTCTCTACACTATCGAGATAACTCTTCTTACTCTTCCTTCATGGATCACTCCTTCATATGTTGCCCCTCTCACAGCAGAAGGAGCAGTAGCAGTAGCGCGATTCAATAATTTGCTATCGGCTTGCTATCGAATTTTCGGTATCGTTAACTAGCGGCAGCCAATGGCAAGGACAATTCTAGTGAAAAGCGCATCTCTCATAGGCTATCGCTCGCTAAAGCCCGTATCAGACTACGCATTGAAGATTAAGATTGAAGATCGAAGATTGAAATTCGACCAATCAAGACAAAGAAATTTTAGTCTCTTTTGTTCTGATTAGTCAAATTTCAATCTTTAATCTTCAATCTTCAATTATCAATGCGTAGTCTGATACGGTCTTTCTTTTGCTC
>NW_021853570.1:507950-512278 GCF_003651465.1 Formica exsecta
TAAAGCCCGTATCAGACTACGCATTGAAGATTAAGATTGAAGATCGAAGATTGAAATTCGACCAATCAAGACAAAGAAATTTTAGTCTCTTTTGTTCTGATTAGTCAAATTTCAGTCTTTAATCTTCAATCTTCAATTTTCAATGCGTAGTCTGATACGGGCTTAACGACAACGATAATTATCGTTAAGACATTAGAGAATCCCGCTATAGGAGTCCGTTCTTGGTCTGTTCTATGTCTATGGATATGGTTTATGCGTTTCTATGTACATTGTCTTCGTTGCTAAGGAAAACTTGACGGATATTGTGTCAAACATATATAACTTTGACAGTTTATTTCGGATATTACTTTCCGTAATAAAGTATGAAACTTCTTTTATAACAATGTAAATAAATTACCCTGAAATCTTATTTTTTTATATTTTTATTCTTATTAACTTTCGCTTATAAATCATTACATTTACATTTTATTACAAAATATTTATAAAATTAACACAATTATTAAGAGAAAAATAAAATCTACTATTTATTATAAGTTAGATATAATGATTGCAGAGCTCAATGTGTCAAATTCTGTGAAAAATTGTCACTGACTCATTAAAGACACTGACATAAACTAGCAATGTTTGTATATTTGAGTAAGAAAATTTCCATACCAAACAACTTTCGATTAAACTGCATAGCATGGAATCAAAAAGATGGATACATTGCTGTGGGAGGAGAAGATGGTCTCTTGAAGGTATTACGAGTAGATTCCAATGTCAATGGATCGCACAGTGGAGGGAAATCTCGAGGCTTAGCTGCAGCGAGTAATTTGAGCATGAATCAGCCTCTAGAAGGCCATAATGGTCATGTTCAAGTGGTCACATGGAACGAAGAGCATCAGAAGCTGACCTCTAGTGATCAAAATGGAGTTATAATTGTTTGGATGTTGTATAAAGGGTCGTGGTATGAAGAAATGATAAACAATCGCAACAAGTCTGTAGTAACAGGAATGGCATGGAGCTGCGATGGTCAAAAGATATGTATAGTCTATGAAGATGGAGCGGTGATTGTTGGTTCTGTTGATGGTAACAGGATCTGGGGTAAAGAACTGAAGAATGTATCTTTGTCTGCTGTACAATGGTCTCCGGATGGAAAATTGCTTCTATTTGGTTTAAAAAACGGGGAACTTCATCTCTACAATAATCAAGGTGTATTCCTAACAAAATTAAGTGTACCCTCATTAAATACTTCTCAGTTTCAGATCATAGTGGCATTACAATGGTACGATGGAAAAAATGGTTATGTTGCCATAGATTGCCCTACTCTTGCTATTTGCTATCGCAATGGTATGATACAATTAATGCGAGATACCAGTGACGATAATCCGATTATGATGGAAACTGGAGTGACTGCTTCATGGTGCAATTGGAACAGTTGTGGATCCCTTTTGGCAGTAACAGGCATGATGCCTTTACTCAGTAATGGAGAGACAAAAGACATGAATGTTATACAGTTTTATACATTGTTTGGCGAGCATGTGAGGACCCTGAAGATACCAGGCAAAGAAGTGACGTGTTGCACATGGGAGAAAGCTTCCCTTAGAGTCGCCTTATCTGTCGATTCGCACATATATTTTGCAAATATTCGTCTAGACTACAAATGGACTTATTTTAGTAACACAGTTGTCTTTACAAACGAGAAGATCAGTAAGGATGGCATCTGTGTGACTTTCTGGAATATGAGTAACAATACATGTTGCACCAAGTATGTGCGATCCTTGATATCGATAGCCTCGCACGGGGAACATTGTGTACTCTCTGTGAGAAACGATCCTACTCAAGCCACCGAACAATTCGCTCTGCTCGTTTGTAACACTATCGCCACACCGATAGACTCCAAATTCATGGATCTAGAGCCGTTACATCTCACTATGACCGCTAACATGGTCATGGCTGCGTCCAAAAATAATTTCCTGGTATGGCATTTTCGCACGCCTCGTAATTCAACGTTACATCCCAGCAGGATGCGCAAATACAAGATCTATCATGTAGACGAAACGCCGACCGGCGTGACAGAAGTTATTCAGGATTTAGACAAGGATGGTACATTCGAGACTCCTATCAGCACGAAGGCTAGCATGGACCCAATCTGTTGTATTTACGCCACTGAGAAAGTTCTTCTAGTTGGCAGAGAATCGGGGATGATCCAACGATATTCCCTGCCGCAAATTACGCTCATGAACAGATACAACACGGCGCGTAAATTGCACAGAATCGCCATTAATTGCAACTCCACGCGTGTCTCCATCATGGATGCTAACGGTATTCTCACCATGTTGGATCTGGATCTGCAAAAAATGCCCAATTCGCGAGACGGAGATACGAGCGAAGATATAGCCAAGTTTGAGAGAAAAGACGTATGGGACATGCATTGGGCGCAGGACAATCCTGCACTCTTGGCGATTATGGAGAAGACCAGAATGTACGTTCTGAGAGGGCTGGACCCCGAAGAACCTATAGCCTGTTCCGGATATATTTGTGCATTCCAAGATTTGGAGATACGTTGCGTTTTACTAGACGATCTCATGCTGAAACCCGACGAGACGCAAAAAGAATTGATCGTCGATTTAGAAGTAAAATCCCTTAGAGACACGAGAGAATTGCTGGCCAAGGTGGGTCTGAAGGAGGCCAACAATTTCATCCAAGACAATCCACATCCACGTCTGTGGCGTTTACTAGCCGAATCCGCGTTGACGAAACTTGATTTAGAAACGGCAGAAAATGCCATGGTACGATGCACAGATTATCTAGGCATACAGTTTATCAAACGTCTACAAAATGTGCATAACGACCAGCTGAAGAAAGCCGAAGTAGCAGCTTTTCTTGGTAATTATGACGAGGCCGAGAAGCTGTATTTGGACATAGACAGAAGAGACTTGGCAATCGCGTTGCGCCAAAAACTAGGTGACTACTTCCGGGTTGTGCAGCTGATGAAGATGGGCATCGGAGGTTCGGACAAGCAGATGGAGCACGCGTTTAACAAGATCGCAGACCATTTCGCCGAAAGACAAAATTGGGAGAGCGCGAAGGAATACTACGAAAAGGGCAGAAACCTGGAGAAGCTCATTCAATGCTATTACAAATTGGAGGATTTCCATCAACTAGCAGCAACAGTAGACCAGTTACCAGACAAGAGTCCTATCCTGAAAACCGTAGCAAGAATGCTGGCTTCAGTGGGGATGAGTTCGCAAGCAGTGGCAGCCTATATCAAATATGGCGATGTGAAACTTGCCGTGGATACATGTGTGCGTCTGAATCACTGGGATCAAGCCGTTGATCTGGCAAAAACTTATAAGATGGCGCAAATCGGTGAATTGCTAAACAAATACGCCAATCATTTATTATCGAATGGTAAACGTCTGCAGGCGATCGAGCTATACAAAAAAGCCAATTACAATTTGGAAGCGGCTAAATTATTGTTTCGTCTTGCCGAGGAGCAAGCCAAGTCCAAATCGCATCCTTTGCGCGTCAAAAAGATATACGTTCTCGCAGCATTGCTGATCGAGGATCATATCAACAGCGTTCCGGCGATAAAAGGTGGTCGCAGCAACATCGTTATGGGTCTTACTGAAAGCAATGAGGATACTAAAATCATAGAAAACGCCTGGCGAGGTGCCGAGGCGTATCACTTCCTTTTGTTGGCGCACAGACAGTTATACGATGGTAGTTTCGACGCTGCGATGAAGACGGCTCTACGATTGAGAGATTATGAGGATATTCTAGAAGTAGAAGACATTTATTGTCTATTGGCACTATCAAGCGCCGTTAACCACGCGTTTACTACCTGCTCGAAGGCCTTTATCAAATTGGAAGGACTTGAGACGATCTCGGAAGCGAAAAAACAAGAGTACGAAGAACTGGCGGTGAACATCTTCACGAAGCACACTCCGAAAGACTCCCGCAATAACAAAGCGGAATGCGTCAACTGCGAGACCCTGGTACCCGATTGGTGCATCATGTGTCCTAATTGCTCGACCAGGTTCCCGGCTTGCATTGTCTCGGGCAAACCGCTGATGGATCTCAGCATCGCGTGGATCTGCACTGTTTGCAGACATCACGTTGCAACGGAACGCGACGTAGTTAATATAAATGCTTGCCCTTTATGTCACAGCACTATCACATATATGTAAGTGATGCTAAACAAAGTTTTCATCGATATATATATATATAGGACATCACGTACGCGACGTAGTTAATATAAATGCTTGCCCTTTATGTCACAGCACTATCACATATATGTAAGTGATGCTAAACAAAGTTTACAAAGTTTTATATATATATATATA
>NW_021853570.1:517456-532179 GCF_003651465.1 Formica exsecta
ATTTTTAAGGCACTTACAATAATCTGACATAAAAAAGTCATAAACAGAAATTTATCAGTTTCTAACCGGCAACAAATTGCAATAATAAAAATTGACCAAACATTTTTTTTCCATAAAAAAGCAAGGTCACCTTCAATTTTTTAAATGGAACTGCCTACTTTTTATTGCATATTCTTGTAGTTTACTTTGAGAGCTTTTCAAAACACTATAATAAAGTATTTTTTCATTAAGTACTTTTTGAGTTATTTTATATTTTAATCTGACATATTTTGATATAAAAAATAAAATATCTCGTAAAATATTTAGTTTTCGATAATCTTACCGTAATACTTTTGTGTACAGAATAATGAGACAAATCAATTGGTATAAAAAAGACAAATAATTGTTTAAAAAAATACATTGTAAATAATTACATACTTTTTCTTAAAAACAATTTTTTTTTTTATACTAATTGATTTGTCTCATTATTCTGTCATAAAAGTATTACGGTAAGATTATCGAGAACTAAATATTTTACGAGATATTTTATCTTTTATATCAAAATATGTCAGATTAAGATATAAAATAACTCAAAAAGTACTTAATGAAAAAATACTTTATTATAGTGTTTTGAAAAGCTCTCGAGATAAGCTATAAGAATATGTAATATAAAAAGGGGGGTTCTAGTTAAGAAAACGTCGATCACATTGACCTCACCTTGAGAAGGTCACTCTTGGTCAAATCCATATTTTTATCATGTGGCCCCCTCCGAACCCTACAACTTTTGTTTGAAACATTTTTTTCGATAAAGCTTACTTTCCGAGATATTTTACAGTTTCAAGTTAAAAAACTCACCCTGAATATGTATATATCGAATTTTTATGTATCAAAAAATGTTGCAAAACTGATATTTTAATAATTGTGCAATGAGAAAACAAGAAATTTTTTATCTCGCGGTTTTGAAAGCTTAATATTAAAAGTTTATTTATATAATCTGATTACTTATATAATATTTAGTTTATTTATATAATCTCTAATATAATTGGAGTTTTTCTATCATCATCAAAAGGTACATTAACTGATATAAATTAATTATAATAAATAATTTAAAATAAGAAAGTGCAATGAGAGAAAGAGAGAGAGAGAGAGAGAGAGAGAGAGAGAGAGAGATAAAGTGCCTTTTTTATTTTCGTGCCTTAATCGAATAATTAATGAATGTTAAGAAAATTTACGAGCAAAATGTATTTTTAAGGGCATGTTAACTTTTTTCTCAATCTTGCATTAATATATTTTTTAAAGTCATATCATATATATAGTAAACAAGATTTATATCAATTTTTAATAAGGAATATTTATACGTTTTATTTTACTTATATTTTATTTATATTGATAACACACTATAAAAACAATGTTAAGCAACAAAAGATTTTTATTAGTATCGAAAAAAACTAACATATGGATAGATTTAAAAGTTTGATGTAATAAAATGGACATCTTTTAATTATGGACATCTGCGATGAATTATAATCTAACAAGAATATAATTTTGATGACTTTGTCATTACTGACATTGTGTATACTTACTGTTAAACATAATGAGTGTTTAAGGAATGGATCTTGTTAGTTTTGTTATATTATTGGCAATGCTATGTAAACGTGAATACATTTTACTATTATCATGCAATTTTGATATCGTAATTATGCAGTTATTTTTACTTTTAAGCTTGATAACTATAAGCTCTGATAATTGATCTCTCGTCGCATCGAAATATTACTATTTTTTTAATATTAATGTTTTTTAAAAGTTACAATGAGACAAATATTTATTAACCCTAGATTATATATTTATAATTTATACAATTTTAATTTTATTATTATTATTAAGAAATTGTATAAAGACATTAATTTTATTATTATGTTTTATTTTTAATAATTGTCCCTTCCTAAAGAAAGGCGTGAGAGAGAGATTTATAAATTTATATTTATAAATCTATGTGTGTTTATTCGTTTTTTCTTACTCCGCTTGAATTAAATAAAATTTAAAGTAATGGGATGGCGCCAAACTGCTAAAGAAATATTTATATTATGATCGAATGTTTATTTTATAGCTTTTATAGACTTTCGTATATTAAAGAGAGAGACTCTTATATGCGTATATCTAAAACGTATATCAAATTATGCATCAAAGATTGAAGATTGAAATTTGATCAATTTATATCATTTAATTTATTTCGTTATTAATTCCTTTTTATCATTTTTGGTTTTTTATCTTTTTTCTTTAACTTTTTCATCTTGACGGAATAAAATTGGCAATTGCATGCTTTTCCGGCGATAAATAAGAATATTTATTTCGATTGTTGTGAAGCAACGGCAAC
The DNA here is from genome assembly GCF_003651465.1 of Formica exsecta. Classification (NCBI taxonomy): domain Eukaryota; kingdom Metazoa; phylum Arthropoda; class Insecta; order Hymenoptera; family Formicidae; genus Formica; species Formica exsecta. Next base: position 519,810 of record NW_021853570.1, read on the forward strand.
GGCAATGTCAATTTCCCTTTCTCCGAGATGAGATCAAACTTCGCGCGTATAGTTTCCAACTGCCGCCGCCGCGGCGTCACCGTCGAAGTCGATGGCAGAGTCGCGAGTCACTCCGTAGTCCGTAGCATGTATGAACACTGCAGTCGCGTGCTTGTACTCATAGCGGTCGAATTGGAGTCTGTGACGTGCGTGTGTCATTGCATTTTCTTCGAAGAAGAACGTCTTTTCTTTATAGCATTGTTTCTTGTCAAATTGACGTGCGTCTCTCTCTCTCTCTTTCTGATCCCCTTTCCTCTTCCTTTCCCTCCGTCTGTCTCTATCCTTTTCTGTTTGTCTATCTGTCTGTCTCTCTTAATCGTACGTAACACGGTTCTCCGTCCTCTTTGGACAATCGAAGACAGAAATGCGCTTTTGAGACTAAAAAAAGATGGAAAAGGAGATAAAGGCTCGAACGAAAAAGAAAGTAAAAGAGGCAGAGAGACAATAAAAAAGGGAAGGAGAAAGAAAGAGAGAGAGAGAGAGAGAGAATTGAAAGTGTATGGATGATAAGATGCGAGAGAGAGAGAGAGAGTAAGAGACGAATATGTTCGGACGGTGACGAATGGTAAAGAGTGCAACGAAGACAGCAATCAGTCGCGCTTTCGCGAGAGGCGAGGCTAAACAGACGTTGTTTGTGGAGATTCGCGACTATTTTCACTTTGCTTCTCTCTTCAGGGATCTGATATCTACACGTTCGCGATTTTTCTTGCGATACCTTTGCGAATTCGTACGGTGGTGCGGTAAAAGAAAAGAGCAAAGTGACGTGTTACACGTGTGTAAGTGCATATATGAGTGCCATCTGAGAGATTTCAAGGACCGGGGAAAAATCCTGCCTAAGATTTCTACGCTACGTATCTCCTGTTATGTGTGAGTATATCTTTTATAATTTCTATAGCATAAATATATATATAATATACACTTTTGTGTGAACGTACCGAGACAGTATCACGAGTATATATAAATACCGCATTTGAATACACATCGCATTTAATTAAATACGGACAATTATCTTAATTTTAATCGGAGGTTTTTTTGGAGAAGTCTTCCCTATCCATGTATATGAAAAGATTGATTTAGCTTTCTCTCTCTCTATCTTTCCTCCTTTTTCTCCCACCTCCTTTCCTTTCTTTCTGTATCTCTCTCGCACATTTTGCTATTCACTCACACGAAGGCGCGACCTTCGCGCGAGGACGCGTCGCACGACGAGAACTTTCCGATCGCACAAATGCGAGATACAATTCGTTGACGTTCACAAGATGTCTGAAAATTTATTATTGGCAAAGATACAGCACAGTCGTTATATTGACACATCATCGAAATCGTTGAAAGTTATAATTAATCGTATGTAAACGTCGATCCATTTAATGATATCGAACAATCGCGCGAGGTTAAAGTCTCTCTTCTCGTTTATTGTTAATAAAAATTAGGAAATTTAAAATTGTATAAGTCTATTTGTGCCTATTTGTATTTTTACTCTCACGTACAATACGTATATACATATACGTCTATATAATATACAAATTATTAATCTTTAATGTATATCGTGTATAAATTTGAGAAAAATTTAATAATCGAGAAATATTTTCTTTTAAGATTTGAATTTAATTTTTAACATAACACACATAGCTGAAAGCTCTTACGTTAAAATATACTCGTGCCTCTTGCTGTTTGTACAAATACTTGTAAAGATTGGGATGCAATGACCGATTAGAAATGTATACATTGATTGAGCAATATATTTGGAGATTTTACGTGTAATAATTTGTGTGCTACTAGTACACACAATAATACACTATTAATTTCTATAAATTATTGTATATATATCATCAAATATCTATGACAATATTAGCTTCAAGTGATTTCTGTAAAGTAATTTTTTATTTGTAGACTGTACCAAATATTTCTTAATCTCGTTAAAAAAATTTTACATGTAAACTATTGCTCGAAAAATTAACAGATATTACTTTTTAAAGGAATCGCGATATTTGCTAATTTTTATTAATATTCTTTAAAAAACATAAAACGAAATAATTTTGCAATATAAATCAATTTTATAAAAAGCCCGAGAAAAGGATGTGATTTATGGATTAAGCGATCAGCTATGAATAAATCATGTAGAGATCAACAATTATATTAATACAAATTTAACCTTAATTAGATATTAGATCTTTTTTATAAAGCAATTTGTTTGGTATTTATCAGCAGAAATTAAGAAATAGCTAACATTATCCACACATTGTCAAGAACAAAAGAAAGTATATTAAGTCAAAAAACGTAAAATTATTAAATCCGGACAAAAAAAAGACGATATATAAAAAGGAAATGAATAAAGAATAGAATATTTTTTATAAAAATAAACTTGAAATAATTAATTTATTATCAAGATCTTTCTCTCTCTCTCTCTCTCTCTCTCTCTCTCTTTCTTTCGGAATTACTTGATCGTTAACTTATCTCTACTAAAGTTTCACGTGTAGTCAATGTTAGAGGTACCGCGTGATAATGCACCATCTTATCGGTTTCCAAAGAATCGTGAGATTTATATGATTCATATATTTAAGCACATCGCATTAAAAACGCAAAATTATTTTAGTGCATTGTCAATTATATATTTATTTAATTTTTTGGAAAGGTTTATATTTCTCTAAATTTAAAGAGTTTTAATAACTATATAGGAAATGTTATTAAGTTATAAAATTCGCAAAAAACCTTACTTTAATGTATTATATCTAGTGTGGTAGTAAACAGACAGCTCAAAATAAAGCAATAACTATTTCCGATTTTAGAATTTTTTTACATCTTGCTGTTTATATAAACTGCTGTTTGTACACCTTTATTGACAAGAAATGCATGTGCCACTTGTTTAAGTCACGTTTAACAACATAATTTCATCAGAACGATATTATTAATTATGAAGACACAACGATAACGTACATAATATTTGTAATAATTAAAAATGTATAAATATACATAATATTTGTAATAATTAAAGGTATAAATAAAAAGAAACGAATATTTAAGATTTAAAATTACATGCAATGTGGAGTTACGTTTATATATGAAATATAAGTTTGCAAGACTTTAATAACGAGATAATTTGTGACGAAATAGTCTCCCTGTACAAACTAATCTATTGTAAATTCAGTATCGGTGTTTGACGTAAATATTCGCATGTATGTATGTATTTACTCGTCGCTACATCGCGCGCACGCCACGCCGTGTCGATCATCGGCCGAGGAGCTGACTCGTCATGACGTCACTCCCCGTGCAACGTATCATTTTTAGCTCACGCATATACATACATACATTGACTCACCGCAAGAACGGAGCGAGTGACCGCGTGCTCGCTATACGCTCGATAGTCGCGATTGCGACGACGATCGCGATCCAATTATTGATATGTCGTGTCGCCTTCGAACTGGAAAGAAACATCGCGAGAGCGTATACATTTTCTCGATGGGATATCATATACATATCCAAATATATATTCGTAGTTTTTATCATTTCTAGTTTCGAGTTGGAGCATTCTTGAATCGAACACATGTCTAAATATTTATGTATTATAATTGTTGATTAGAAACCTAAAACTATATTTTTCTTATTTTGGTTTACATAAAACTGTATTTTACTATATTATATTTCAGTTCATTTAATCTTTAAAGGTCACATATGGGTCAATTTGACTCTATCGATGTTTTAACAATAAAATATCCCGAAGGCCTTAATCAATAAAATAAAATATTTAAAATTTATTTTTTAACTTTTGTTATACATGATCATTTTCTACGGAGAAATGTCAAGGAATATATATAAATTTTTGTAAATTTTTTCGAACATTTTGAGACAACGAAAACTGCGACAACATATGTGACCAGGAACAGAGCAAAAACATGTGACCTACAAGGGTTAATATTGTATTTTTTTTTATACCTTATGTATGTTTAATCTTTCAGCCGTGCTAAACATTTAAAAATGTCAAATTCTCAAACTGTTCTAAATTATAATACGTATATCTAGATATGATGCGTTCAAGAAATGTCCAAACTGGAACTGGAACACATTAACACATTGAATTTATAGATCTTGAAAAAATTTATTTAATTTTAAATTTAACATCAGTGTGATGTTATAAATATCGAATTATAAATTTTCATTCATGGAAATTGATTTTATTTCTGAATAATTCTATTAATATTAATGTACAAATTTTAATAGAAATCTTTAGTATTATAACTCTTGATTAATAATAATTAATTTTTTATAGATAAATTTCGCACAGTGTGTGGGTGGTAGATATGTATGTTAGTGATATTTATATCAATACTTTAAATTATTAAAAAATAGTCTCCGATAATTAGAGCAGAGTATAAATTGATGTGATTTTACATATATTTTGGGAAACCGAGAAAGCTACAGGCTTTCGTTAATTTGCCGTTATAACAAACTTGATGTGTGCGATATATTTTAATAAATAAAGTATCGACACTCAAATAATCGTGAATATAGTACAGAATACACTTGTTAGTATTGGTATTTTTGATATCATAAAACACTTGATGACTCTGACATCTTCATTTTGAACACTCCGTCAAAGAGTTCGTAAATTCTCCATTTGTGTCAGCTGTGTCTACAGTCGCCCTATATTCTCGCTATGTGCCATGTCGAGTCTGTAGTGTCGCATGTTTTTACGGATGACTGTAATAATCATGTATTGCAATGCGAACGCGACGCTTTCCCTTGGTACTATTGACCAAGGCGAAAACATTGTATCCGTTTTGTCTGTCTCGCTGCCACTACCATCATCAACCACCACCACCACCACAACCATCACCACTACCATTATTACTACCACTACCATTTTCATCGATATTACCACCACCCTTACTACCTCCACCACTACCATCATTCTCCACCACCTCTATTCACCTACCATCGCTACCACTACCAACTCCGTCGTTGCCGCATTGCTTTGCTAGCACATCTGACCGAACATTTCTCGAGAACAGCCGGAGATAAAGCGCAGACGATGTCGAATGAGAAAACATATTGTGGAACAAGAAGAGTTGAGGGACGTAGTGTTCAAAGCTTGCTACAATCATCGTGAAAAGTGACGAGGAAAAACGGAAATTACTATTTGCCTTAAAGCATGCTGAAAATTCTCTATGTGCCAACCGTAAATCAATGATATTCATGCAGTTTGCGTGATTGATTTGAAGGATCAAATCAGGCAATCGTAAATTTCGCTTGACTGTTGTTAATCTTTTATTCTATTTATATATTTTTTTTTCGGCTCTAGTAGTCTACTTTCTTGTCACTTCTGCTTATCGTCACAAACACCGACTCGATGATCCAGAAAGCAATAATCATGTTGTGGCTTTTTGTCCATTAAAGTTCGGAAATATCTTTCAATCCTTTTTGATCGGGTCTTTTGATTTCATTCATATTTTATGATCGAGAATAAACAGTGTTTTAGATTTAAAAACTCGTAAAATCTCGTTTAATAAAGATCAACTAAAAGTCGAATACTCTCGAAAACTTTCTCCACAGATAATATCTAAATAGGAACATGAAAAGGGGGGAAAAAATATAAATTAGATTTTTAGAAAATTGATCACAGATATCAAGAAACACGCTGGATTATTTGACAACTAAGCGCACAGCGAATCGCGAATCCGTTCTCAGACTCGAAGGAAAATTTTACTCCTACTTTTGAAGAAAACTACCCCAGACTACTCAGATTATCAGTTAATAGCAGATTTCTCAGGTCATCAATGACAAGAATCTTAATACTATTATGCTTCAAAAATAGTTTTTAAATGTCTTTAATAGCTTTTAATAATTTTTAAATGAAAAATATTTAAAGTATATCAATTAAATTATTCGAAATTTACATGCTCAAACAATGAGGAAAACACAATAATAAACATGTCCCCATCGAGTATCAATCTGATACTCGATATTTATTTAATTTTGTATATATTATTATTCACAAACTGCTTTTTAAATTTCTCTTTTATATAATGTATTAACAATAACAAAAATTTCATAGAGAGAATAAACTTTAGAATGACGTTAGAACACTATGCACACACTATGCGAACTGTCAAAGCTATCATTTAAAAAGTATTATAAACCAATGACATAAGATATGCTTAAAGTACATGACGAAACTGCAGTCTTATATAAATAGACTTCAAATTTCATTTTTTTTTTTTTTTTCAAACTACATATGATAATTTTTTGATAAAGAAAAACTTATAATTACGAAAGAATGTTTAAAATGTTTTTATTGTATGAATGTGTGTAGAAGATTAATAGAAAAGAACGAGTTGTGTATCTCTAAATTTAAGTCGATATTTACAGGCGAATTCTTTGATCAAGGAATTAATTTTGTATTTATGATATTTACAGATGTAGAAGGCACACACACTTTTGATAACCTTGACACGATTCATTTATTGTCGCGAAGATAAGTTTACTGATTAAATTTGTGATATCGCGTTTTAATGGATAGTTCATTTCAGAGATAAAAATATGGAAATATTAAATATTTGATTATCCTGTTTGTATCATTGTTTTTATAATTGTATGCCGTAGACTATACATATACATTTGTGTGTGTCTTGTCACGATGAATCTCACTTCACAAGGAAAACATGATACGTTGAATGCTGAAAACATCATTTCATGCGAAAAATACATGAGGCAATAAATATAATGAATCTTATTTTGCACAGAAAACAAATTCTACCACTACATTTTATTCATAGAATGTGCGTAGAATGAGATTTAGCATCACAACTTCTCTTTATATGAAGTAAAATTCATTATCATTTATCATTTCGTATTTTTCGCATGAAACAAAATTCAACATCTAGCACGTTTTGTTGAACAGGGCGATGATTTATGTGTATAGCACTTAATATTTACATAATTATATTTCAATGACTATATAAAATTTCGCTAGATAAAACAATGTTGAAGTTAATTACTCACACTTTTATCTTCTATCTTATTATCTAGCACGATATTTTTCTCATATTTACTCGTCATATTTACTCGTGTTTTTTTAGGAAACTTAAGATTGCCTGATTCGAGAGCATATTTATTATTGGTCGCTATTATTAATCCTTGATAAAGGAAACTGTGCAACAAAATTTATTCGCGGATGCGTTCTTATCTACAGATTTTTGTCTGGTATTTTTCATTTCGAGCGAAAGACACTATTCGCGTACAAAATATTTATTCGCGTACAGTTTGCAGACATCCATGTGCTGTTCGTACATTGCCCGCGGACATGCGTCTGCGGGCATTGTATATAGATATACGGTTTGTCTGTATTAGACTCACAAGCATACAGGTAACAATTGGAAAATTGCATACAGGGTAACAATCAGGAAATTGCTGAAACTATTTGGCTGTTATTTTGGGAACAAACAGGTAAAAATTGTTAAAAATCAAACTATTTTGAGTACAAGAAACCTTTCAATTTTATTAATATACAGTACAAAAATTGTATAAAGCAATTTGATAATTAAATTTGCCTACATATCGTTTTTATTTTTTTTTTTTTTAATATGGAATTTGATTATTAAAATGCTTTATATAATTTTTGTACTCTATGTTAAGAAAATTTCAACTTTCTTGTATTAAAAACAACTTTATTAATTAAAAATTATCTAGAATTGAAAAGAAGGAATTTACAAAAAAATAAGAGACGCACTATAACAAGTTTTCTCTCCTAAAAATATGATGATAAATATTTAAAAATATATATAAACTTTGTAACTAAAACTCTTTTAAACTTTACAAACTTATACATTTAAAAAATCCAACAGAATGTACTTTTTGATAATATTTAGGTAATGTTATTTTGTTTATAAGAACGCATTTTTTGTGTGTGCGGAAGCTGTCAAAGTTGTTGAATGTTTTCGATCAAAGATGGTGGGGAAAGTTATGCAGTCATCAACAAGGGCGAGGGGGAGGGGATGCAAATCAGGGCAATATGATTTATAAGCGGAGAAACTCTAGAAGATGATAACGACTTGTGACCTTCCGTGAGAGGCCAGACCCTGTCGAAGAGCAGCGACTCGCCATCGATCGCGCGATAAAAAGCAACTGAGCGAAGCGAAGCATCGTAATAATAGAAACAAGGGTAGCGAGAAAGATAGAGAGAGAGAGAGCGCTTAGGTAGAAATATATTTATAATAAGACTGTACGCGCGATAATAACATGTTTAATAATAATAATAATAGTAATAACATTAATAACAATAACAACAGTAATAAGAGTAAAAAAATATAATATTAATATATTAATGATATTAAACGATAATAAAGAGAGCAGTGGCGCTAATGAGTGCTAATTAACTGTGATAACATATAAAAGTAAAAAAAGAGAAGTAATAAAAATAATAAGAAAAATAACGATAGAGATTGAAGAGAAGTACAAGTGAAAAGGGAAAAGCGAATGTGATAAAAATACAGAAAAGAGTGAAAAATTTTTATAAGTGCACTGATTCGATATAATCTACTTGACGGTATGTACATATATACCCCGAGGTATATAGTGTGTATATACATATATATATTATATATTCTTCAGATTTATTTATTATACTACTTTTATCATTCGTTTAAAATGCGACTTTAAAATAATGTGCTAAAAATGATGAAATTGAGGAATTGTTAAAAACTACAATTCTAACTTCGATATATCGAGATGCCAATATATATTTTACTATGATGCCAATATAAGTAATATACTATTTTTAAGCATAGAAATCTATTAGGCATTTACTTGAGATCATGTTATGTTTAGTCATTTATTTGGAGTTATAATGAAATTATTTCTGAAATCTATAATATCAAGAATTGTGGATGCAAGTAAAACTATTGATTGAAAATTTACAATTCTTAAATATCAGATGCCACTTTATAAAAACAGATTTATATGAGTTCTTAGCCTTATTGTTAGAACTAAATTCTTTTCTAGCTCTGGAACTTTACATATATACGCACACATACAGATATATAAAATGTGTATATATATATATACATACAGAATACCCAATTATAATCAATAGATTTTTTTTTTTTCAAGGCATAGATCCGATATTTTTCTTTGTGATTTTGAAGAGAAAATGTTATCTGAATAATTTTTGTCTGTCTGACTCATATATATATTTAAATGAAGCAAGTCGGTTTTTTAAATTTGTTTCATTTCTATTTAGCATTATTATATTCTACTTTTAAAAATTAATATGAAACACAAACCCAAGTTCTCTGTCAGAAATAACGGATCCACGGAGAATTGTTTGGCGCGAGGACAATGTGAAGTCATTGTCCGATGTTTACGTGACTATTTCATCGCGTTCTTTTCTTTGGGCGCGTGCGTGAGCACATTGCTTGCATTTCAAATAATTTCCACGAAAAGCAGGACTAACTCATCGTTTGAACTAGTACGGGAAATAGCATTGTATTTGATATCGAATATGAAGAAAAGTAGTCAGTCGACACGAATAGCACGACAATAGAAGCGAAAGTATCATCAGCGTATCTCTTTAAATATTATTATATATTATATTAATATGGTATCAATACAGTTTTTTTCTGATTTTGAAAGTGGCTTTTTTATTATTTAGCTTCCTGATATTAAATTTGATGAAAAATTCTGTCCTTTTCTTTTTCAAACGATTCTCATTTGAAAATTATCAATGTCATTCTGATTAAAAAAATATCGATTCCAAATTAGATAAATGAATTTAAAAAATAATACGCAGAAAGTCAGATATATCCTATATTATTAGCAACAATCAAGGATTAACAATTGATAAAGACTTTTCTTGTTTTTATGTAATTATTAAATATATCTATTGCCTATTTATATAAAAATAATTGATTTGAGCGATGTATTATACTATTATATATAATTATATGCCGATTTATTTATTTACTAATTTTAAAAGAGCAGTTTAATATGTCGCAATTAAAATCTTTGTGTCTTTGTAAATCTTACAAAGATACAAAATATGACATATTTTCTAAAAAATTCTTGGGCATTATTTACATTTGAGATTCTTACTACAAATGCGAAATACAAAATTATTTAGGAACTATACAATTGGCTTATTTTCGACATCTCTATCCTCGATTCGCTAAAATTAACTCAAATTTAACTGAAAGAAAACTAAATTATATATTTCTACTATTTCATAGTGTTCACACAGATATAAAATGCATTAGGGAAACTTATATTTTTACAAATAGTGGTAGAGTAAAGACAAAAACATAGGTCGCAAGACATGGTCAAAACTACAAAAGATAGAACAATATTATATAAAATATGTCATGTTTGAAACTTTTTATGCTGACTCTGAGCAGATATCTAGAAATTAATTTTAGAATCACTGGCCATATATATTCACCATTCATATTAATCAAGCAATGTACACATGTTAATCTAAAAACATATTCTATATATTATATATTTTATAAAGCAATCGCATTAGATTTTTTATGTCCAATTATTTTTTATAAATTTTTTAGAGATATTATATTTCACACAATGAATTTTATGTGTGTATTATGCTCTGAGTTTTAAGTTTTATATAATATTGTACTGAATAGATATGTATAATTATAATGACATTTGAACTTAATAGCTTGGGTCATAGTGAGTCGATGCGATCATTTCGCTGGTCGCGCGTAGACGTAACGTACGCGCTTTATTCGCGTACCAACATATTCGTCGCGAGTTGCGACACTTGTTTTCTGACCTAGATAGTTGGCTATACTTGCTTTCTCTCCCACTCTTCTTGATGTAATTCTTTTCTTGCCAGACTGCATCATGTATCATCAATAATGTCACTTGCATATCGAGCAAACCCCATCTAGATGCATTTATTTCACATATTTATATTTCCAAAATTTTCAATACATTTTGGATTTTATAAATTTAGATTGATATTAAAATATAGTGTCTCTCATTTTGAATTAATAAATAAAATTAAAAATACTCTATATAGGAAAGCTAATAGATGTATATTGGTAGTCTAGATAAATCTGTAGTTTGAAAGCAGGACTCAAACATTTGTCTAAAACATATATAATATGTAATATATAAAAATATTAGAGATTTTATAATAGAAATCTTTTAAATTTATCTTTTATTACAAAATATAATTTTATTATATTTTGACCACGCATACTTTCACAGACATTAATGTCGCGTCCTCTCTGTTATAATAGACAAATCATGTAATAACAGGCGCAGACGACAGTATACGCAATTGCGTTTATGCAAATGCACAGCAATTGGACAGCTCGCATTGTGCAGAGACATGTTTATCAATTTTTGTTTTCCAAGAATTTTTCTCTTCTATTTTCCCAAAAATCAAAATGGACAAAATTTTACTGTATATAATTTCAGAAATAAACAAATTTAAAGTATTTCTGTATTCTATAAACTGAATATATAATAAACGCAGAGTTATTATAAACTTTCCGTGTTCAAGAATTACTGTAAAGAATTTCGAAGATAGATTTTTGTGAAGATGTTTTTCTAGTGCCGGATTATTGCTAGTTTTTGGCATAAAAGAAATTATCAATTTTTTTCGTCATTGATTTACCTCTCTCTGTCTTTTCTTTTTATCCTTCTTTTTTCTCTCTCATATCTCTAGCTATATTTTTTTAAATTCTTTTCTTATTATTTTGAAATCTTTATTTAACCGTAATGATTTATTCGTTGCTACTTATTTTCATCAGCATTATTTCAAAATCTCTTTTTTTTTTATTTTTAGAAAATTTAAATCTCTGAAATCATACATTTACAGATTTACTCTTAAATTAAGATTATTAATATCATTTTATCAACATATATTCTACATCTTTCTTTATATATTCTAAAAAATAATCACTCTTCTAAAAATTCTGGAATCGCGCGTAAATTCTTAGATATTTTTTATTATTTAAATTTTTCAGAAGAATCGCTTGTTGAGCATCACGGGCTAGTACTATCAACCCAACAAGGTTGAGAGCATTTTGAATAATAGATACTACCGACTATTTATATCTGAAAATCAATATCCTCGTAGCTATATTGTCGGCAACATGCATACTGTGTATAGCGTTTTGTTTGAACTCAACTCGACTAATCTATATGAAACTATTATAGTTTACTAGTTTCTTTTTTTCTCTCACAATAATCGGTATTGTGCGATAAGAATTGCCAGCACAAAATTATTTTTTATTTGTATATATTAATATGTTGAAGCGATTTCATCTAAAACGTGATAAGTGATTGAATTCTGACTACAAACATACATATGTTGATA
>NW_021853570.1:532550-541988 GCF_003651465.1 Formica exsecta
CATATATATATATATATATATATATAACTCTATCATTCTACACATTTATATACGAATATTAGCCGTCTATATACAATTTTTTTCATCTATATACAAAAGTTAACTATATTATGCGGATAATAAATATTGAGATACAATGGTTGCATTGCAAGTTAGAAAGCCAACCTGCTGGCATACACTTAGCACGGCCAAGTTGTCCACATTCACATCCGTTATGGCCGATATGGAAAACCGGTCCCTCTTTCTCTTTCGTTTCGCGAAAGTGCGAGTGGATGGAACAGGTAAGATCATGTTATCGATCGAGGCTATACAAGCAAGAATCCTTGGAGCGATTCGTTCCTCTTATATGCTCGAAATAGCAAGTTTGTGTTTTCTGGTATAGCCAGTTAACGTAAACTTTCCGATTGTTGAACTTTGACTTTTTAAAGATGAACACTGTAAATTTGTTAATTTTATCGCACACATTCCTCTATCTCGTATTCACGGCATTAAATATTTTACTTTATATCATTATTAATGAATGCTTATTATTTATTCTTAATAGCTTTATTCTCCTTTATTTCTTCCGATATTCTCTTAGAGTTTACGATGTAATATAGTAAATTTGATAAAAATAACATTCTGAAAATAAATAAATTATTAGTCCATTATATATTGTCCAATTGGATGTTATACTTTATATCTTTTTGAATCTTTAGGTTTTATTATTAAAATCTATTAATTACTCTTGTTATGTGTATAGATGATTAACGAAAGTTAGAGTACTATCACAATGATCGCTAACAAATATTTGGTATATAGATGGTATCTATTCTATGTATGTGTGTATATGTGTGTGAAGGAAAAAAAGGAGGAAGGGGAGTAACTTGGATAAAACAAATATTATTTCGACGAAAAAAAAAAAAAAAATTAAGTTTTTCGGTCTCTCTTTCTTCGCTGGGAAACAACCTTATGATTATGATTTGAGACTTATCTTTCTCAACATCCTATGTATTATTTTTTTACTCCGGTTGTCATAAATGCTACAGTGCAACGCGACATGACACGATACGAGGCGCATGCTGTCATCTTTCAACAATGCACACACTCGTCTCTGTCGCTAAGACTAAAAGCATTTCATTGTACTGTAGTATAGTTTTATACTAGCTAGAGAGAGAGAGAGAGATTTTTGCTAAAGAAAAAAATTTTTAGATTTTAATATTACGATTAGATATTTTTCTTTCTTAGATCTGCATGTATTTTTAGACTATATCCAATATATACATGCAAAATTGACATAATTTTATTTAATATAGACTTTCTTTTTAATCCTCCCAGATTAATGTCAGATTATTTAAATTAGCTTTTAATAGTAATTTAATTTCACAGATTTTTATGTATTTTCTTTATATTCTTTTTACTTTTACATTTAAGTATTTTTATTTTTATTAGTTCTAGTGGCACGTGAGTTTCTTACACAAGCTCTTTGTTTTACAGTCCGTTTTTTAAATTATGTAATTATTATTTTTTTGTTAATTTTTGCAATAACAATTTTTGCGATAACAATTAATTGTAATTAATTGAGATAATTACTGATAAACAATCGATAGTGGAATAAATAATTTCTCACATGATGATGCTTATGCGCAAATTTCTCCAGGTTAACAACATGTTTAGCTAGAACGCATTCGGGGATGAGATCATCGATCCTGTTGCTAGGTTCAAGGCCGATTATGACCGCTGGTTCTTACTTTCGCTGCTCGTAGTTGCCGACGGAAAACGGCAAAACATAGACTATTCCTCTTTACTCTTCCTTGCCTTTTTTCCTCGTGCATCTTTCCACTCATGGCCAACTACATTCCTACGGGCTCAAACTCGTAGCGCATCCATAGATCTTTAGACGCTTCTAATCTTGATTAGATATTTGTTGATTCGTGAATTGCTCGTTATTCTTAAATCGAGATTCCGTATCATACAGATATTTGCACTTGTAATTTATCTCTTTTGCAATTTTGCCTTCTGGATTCTTAGATTTTTGCATTATTGGATTTTTTTTTTTAATATTTTTATTAGATTCGTGGATTCTCCGAAAGATTTTTACATTTTTATTGCTATATATTGTTAAAGAATATTTCCTGGAATGTTTAAATCTTTAAATTTACGCATGTTTCTCTTATATGTGTGTGTTGAATCATCAGAGTTTCTACATTAGTTTTTCATTAGTTTCTGCAGGCATATCAGCTTAGAATTAGAAACTTTTAAACTCTATAAGTTAATTATTTTTATTTTTATGTGTAAAGTCACATATATTATATATTCGGTGTATGTATAACATATAGTATATCTAGGGTGTATTCTAAATTTTTCAAAATAAGAGATATATAAAATTTACTGATAAAAAGAATTGTATATAGGCCGATCAAATATTTGTATATAAATGTATAGAATGATAGAATTATATATATAAATAAAAAAATACATCAACATATGTGTGTTTGTATTCAGAATTCAATAAATTCTCTCGTTTGGGTGAAATTGCTTCGACATATTAGTATATACGAATAAAAAATAATAATTATATATAATAAAGTGTATATGTATAAAATTGTGTATTTTATACAAGTAAATATAATATGTATTTAATAGAGATAAATATTAATTACATAGATAATTATATAGATTAAATATTAATTATACAACGTCGGGGTCAGCGTCAAAGTCAGAGTCAGAGTCGGAGTTCGGCGTCGGCGTCGGCGTCGGCGTCAGCATCAGCATCAGCGTCAGCCGTGATGGTTACGTCGTTGCTCGCTGACTTTCGCACGCAGGGTGCATGCGCGTTGCAACTAGAGCACAGTCGCCTTCGTTTTGCTAGCGGCCCCGACGACTTTACGTATACATATATATATATATATATACGTGCATGTGTGTATATTTTTCTCTTATTAGATTCATTGTGTTCTTCTTGCGTCGCTTATAATTAGATTGTTGAGTTTTTGTTGATTAATTGTTGATTTTTTTGGTATCATCCATATAAAAATCATAGAGTTGTTTCATTGTAAAAATTTTCATAACGCGAAAGCTAATAATATATGCATACGCTCGTAAAAATCAAGCACAAATTTTGCATTTAGGTCAAATCGGTATATACAACATACATACATACGAACTATGGTACCACGTTGCACCATCGAGGGCTCTAATTTTGAAAAATATAACAAAATATATATTTACATTAAAATATAAGAATTACAAATAAAAGTTTTAAAGTCTAAGTCTAAATCAACAATTAATCAATAAAAGTATGATTTTATATAATCATATATATAAAATATATTTTTATCTGTGTGAATAGAGAAAAAATGATAATCCCAAAGAAAGAGAGAGAGAAAGAGGGGGCAATATAAATGTTTAAAAGAAAAGATAAAAATGTTTAGAAAAATATTTTAAATGCCTTAAACGTTTGATATACTTTTTTTTTTAAATGTCCTTGAAACGGCCGTTAAACTTTTCTGTTGATTAGATAACTTTATAAGGTCTTTGTAACATATAACATGAGATTTAAAAAATATATAGTTAATGTATGTTACTTGTATTGCTACATTTCTAAATATCTATTTCGCATTTTCTAAACATTTGTTTCTATCTCTTTTTCAATTATATGTATAAGAAATTATATGTATTTCTACTTTCTTTTCCACATATATGCAATACAAGAAACTATTTTTAAAAATAGGTGCAAATTTATAACTCTTAAATACTTCGAAATTTTAATATTACATCCTTATTAAAAATTTGTAAGGCATGACACTTTGCTGCGATTCTGTATCGTAACTTCATTGTGAGTATTCATTTCGTGAGATTTAATTTAAATAAATCTTGCGATCTAATTTAAATAAGATTGAAAATAACTTTATCCATGCTGCATATGTAAAAGGTCGTGCTGTCAAAAGTGCTCTTTTACTTTAAAATCTTTTGAGCGAGAGGAATCTAAATCTCATTTGTTCATATCCTTGCAAATCGGATCAAGATATTGTGCCAATCTCATGTTGTGAAGTTTTGACATTAATAATCGATGATGATAATAATGATAATGATAATGATGATAATGACAATATTGATGATGTTGTTGATTGCGGTGATAGTAGTGATAATAGTAGTAGTGGTGGTGATAGTAGTGTTAGTAATGATGGCAAATAGTAGTGATGGCGTCTGTGTCGCCGTTGCAGAATCGATCCGATGCCCTAGTTACCAGGAGAGAGTGAGACGAGAGAAAAAGACCATCTATAGATGTGTGGATGTATGTATAAGATGGCCCAGAAATATCACGCTTGCGCGTGATCGCAGTTCTGCTCGAGGAATATACAAATAAGCGCGCGGAAATTGTATTATAATCCAGGGCAATTTTTACAATACTCTTAGACATCGAAAGATGATTTTGTTTCTGAAAATTTAAAAATATATTTTATAAAATAATGTTTTTAAAATTTTTTTAGCACTGAAGGGAATTCAGTCTAGAACTGAAACGTCTACGCTTTATATTTTATAATTTTAATTCTAATTGTGACTTCTATAATTTAGATTTTGTTGATTTATATGTATGTAGTGCTTTAGTTCTTTAATTTATTAAATGTGTCGCGTGATTTTTGTTTTTTAAATTTGGTTATATGCGCTGATATCCGTTAATTGTTCCTTTTGCTTTTTCTATATATAATTTTTGTATTTTATAAAAGTTTTGGACCTCATTACAAAAATCTCGAATTTCAATAATTTTTGAATTATTGTATATTTTTGAAAATTGAAGTACTTTTCAATATTAAATACATCTGAATGTAAATAATTTTTAGATCAATTTTATTTATGAAAAACAATTTTGGGTTGAATTTAGTTTAAAGGCGACGTGTATTATCTATTCTTATTCTTAAATTATTCACAATACTATTGTTTATATGTATATGTGTTCTCTGTGATACAAATTAATTTATTGGTATCTAAAATCTAGGAACTATTAATGAACATCTCAAACAGTTTTAAATTATCATTATGTTAAATATTAGTGTAAAATGGAAGGAACGGATTGCCATGTCGAGCCAATAGGGTGGGTCAGGGTTAACATCGAAGGTTGGGTTCCTCCTCCACATTGAATCCTGTCGCGAGGAAAGATGAGAGAGGAGGAATGGAAAACGGGTAATTCGATCGATAATACGTGAAATCCTTATATGGTTTTCAGGTATTATTCGACTAAAATACACCATATTAGTTTTTAGAATGGAATACAACTTTTATATTAAATTAAATATATTCGTATCCTTTTTTTGTTTCATATTCGACTTTCCCTTCTTCTTTCACCTTTCTCCTGATCCGTTCCCCGGTAATCCAGCACCCTCGTTGAGCTCCTATTTCCTCTCACCTTCTATTCATCGTCCTTGTCTCATAATCTTTCTTGCTTCTTCTGTCTTTCTTTTTTTCTGTTTGTCTTATTTCTCCTTTTTCTTTCCTTTCTTTTTGTTTCAACTTTCTTCTTCAGTCTTTTCTTCTTTTTTTTTTTGTGCATATTCTTCTTTATCCTCGATTTATCCATAATTTTTTTTTAAGTGTTATCAAAGACTTTTATCAATTGATAAGAAGACAATCTCAAAATTATTTGTAAAGCTTGAGCAATAGCAATATTAAAAGAAAAACAAAATATGCTTTTATCAACATTTTTGTATCTTAATATCAAAGAGCAAATTAAATTTAAGTTATACCTGAGTATTTAAAAAATGTAAAAAAATATGATGCAGAATTACTAAGAATGTTATATATGCATAAAATTTTTTTTTTTTTGTTGTATCCGTAAATAAAAATTATTTATGGAATACGATCTAATCTATTTTTTTCTTGAAAATTTTTTGGACTAGAAGCATCATAATTAAATAATCGTAATTACAGTTGTTGAATACGTGTCGAGCATGACGTCAACTAAGGAATCAATTTCTCTTTGTGTTGCAGATATTTCGAGGCAGTAGCAACGACTTCAACTATGAAGTTACAGCAAATTTTCGCGCATTTTATCGCGTCAAGATGCGATAAAAAAAGGCTGTGATTACTTAACTTTTTCATCAATATAAATCTCAATCTCTTAAATCGATTGATTAATTTAGTATCAAATATGATATGAAATCATTGATTTCTTCCTTTGAAGACTTTCCAACGATCGATATATCGATACGAACTTTTCTTATTCTTTAATTGAAAGAATTAAGGATTGAATTTGCAATACGGTAAACTTTTATTGAAAAATATGTTTCATCGTTGAGAAGCAACTAAGAAGAGGATAAATTATAATTAGGCAAATTCATAAAAACTGTAAACCGTAAAAATAAGAAAAGCCGAATATTGTCTAAAGAAGGCATTTAATATTACGGGACCGTAAATAATATCCCCGTCACGGTGGCCAGTTTAGTAAGTGGCAACGTAGCAGCACGATATAATGAAGGGTCGGAGGTTATTGTTACGGGGGATGTCATCCTGGCAGCCTCATCCAGGTTAAAAGGAACAATTAATCCATCAACCACGACGACGACGACGACAGCAGAAACGACAACAACCTCCAGCATGGATACCAGTGGCGATTCGAGTCTCGACACCGCTAATGGCACCGCTGCTGCAAGTGTTGCCGCAAGCGTTGCCGCAATCGCCTCCGTCGTCGGCGGCACCGCATCCTTGACGGTTAAGGCCGAGAGACCCGATCATCTGGCGGGAACGTCGACGTCGCCCGCTGTGGCTGCTGGACCGATCGGTACCGGAAGTAGCCTCTTCGCCGGTATCGCCAATAGCAATAAGACGAGCAGACCGGATGATTGGCTAGCGACAAGCAGTCCAGAATCACCGCAGAGTTCTCTGCAGAGTCAGCACGTGGTCTATACCGTCTCTCAACAGCAATTGTCGGAGCAACCTCCTGTAGCGCACTCCAGTCCTCATCAACAAGTTAGCAATAATGGATATGCGAGTCCCATGAGCACAGGCAGTTACGATCCGTATAGTCCCAACGGTAAAATAGGTGAGTACTCTCTGTTTTGACTTTTTTTTAAATGTTGCAAATTTTAAAAATTGCTTTCGCAAGAACACCCGGTACGCGTAAGCGTTCACTATCTATGGCTGGGGAAATGGTAGGGGGAGAGTCAAAGTGGTTCTAACATAAATCATATTCAGGAAATCTGCATTACTGTAATTATATTGTAAACAAACAATTATTATTTACATTTGAGTCCGTTAATGTATCTACGAGATTCTATTCTAAAAATTAATTCGATGACAGAAAGTTTTTCGCCATCTCTTATATGAGATCAGCTGGCCGAGAGAATAAGAATAATGTCCAATGATGAGAACCTTGTAATGGAATATAAATGTTTAAACCAGCTGAGATGATTTATTAAAATTTAGTACTTTTGGTTTAATTTTTGACAAGGTCTACACAAAGGTTTCAGTGCGCATGCGCTTAAAAAAAAAACACTGTTACTCCCTGAGACTCTTTCTCTCGATTTTCTTTTTCTCTAGACGAAAAGTATGTGGATAAACGCATTCCAGTATTTATATATATATATATATAGCACCTATATATCTATAATAATAACACGATATACGCCATCTGTTGTCATATTCTAAGAACAATTTTTGTCATGATAAACAGATGGCGCTACTATGTCGCTATTGAGCTATTTTTGTATCATAATCTGTAAAATTCCTGAGATTTGATGTCAAGTGGTATTCATACCTTTTATATATGATACCTTCTTATTATTGCACTCTTATTGATTATCTGTGTATCAACTGGCCAAATGAGTATCCCTCACACCTTTCCGTTTTTTCTTTCAATAAAAAATATATCTATCATATATTATATATATACGTATTATATCGTAAATATATATTATATACCGTATATAAGAAGAGATATAAAAAAACGTTTTACGTATTAAAAAATGTATTATGTATTAAAAAAAAAAAACATAATAGAATTAAATATTCTACGCACACATTAAAGTAGCACATGTGAAATAATGAGAGACCAACGCAAGGGAAGAAATGAGAAAAAGTAAAGAAATATTTTTCCTAAATAGAAAATACGAAAGATATTTTTGACTATACGCTTGACATCACATACCCTTGAAAATGTATATAAATGCAATCTTAGCAAATCTTGAGACTATCTATTATGTTTTCCGTTTTTCTGTCAAGATCGGGAATCTCGTCAATGAATAAATTTGGCATGTGTGCGTTAGCATTCTCGATCTCCCAATTGTCTCTCTCGTCTCTATCGGGAAGAGTGGATATCCTTGAGAAGGAGCATTGTCCTCGATAGTTACCTCTTGTTCGGCCACTTAGCTCGGCCCGACAAGCTTCTCGTCGCCTTGTGACATTGCCCGTTGCAATTTCTTTCCAATGTCGAAATCGATATCAAGCAATGTTTCTCGCGTATCTCGATTATAACAAAAATTATCAATTATACAAGTATTAAAATCTTGGTTATATAAATACGAAAATTTATAAACTTCTTTTTATGTGTTTTTCAACATATTTTTGCAAATATATTATCCAACATATTCAGAAACTTTTTAATATTTTATGAACTTTGTTTCAAGATATGATACGTGATAAATAAAAGCTACATTTAGCATAAATTATTTGCTAATCTATCCATCAATAATAAAAATTTATATTATATTGTACGTAAATGGTTCTTGATTCTTCTATATATAATATCGATCATTAGTACAATCTTGGAAATTATAAGAGTACATTTTGTCCAAAGTAATGATTGAGATGTTTTTTATATAAAAAAAAATAGAAATAGAATTTTAAAAAATTTCTACATTGAAACTTTACATCGCAATATTTCTGTACATAGTACACACATAATATATACGCGATAATAAAGACACTTTCTTTATATAATTGAAACCTAGGCTATCGATTAAGCCTATCAAGAATTCAATCGGCTTAGCCATTACTATCAACGAGATTCGATAATCTGAGGTACTCTTATTAATTAAACGGCTCGCGTAGAGACATAGTCCACCTCGCTATTTCTACGCACGTGACTTTTAGCGCGAGACACTACCGTGTCTCTTGAAACTTCTAACTAGGTAACTCTAGAAGCATATAGCTCGAATTAGTGCTTATGCAGCGGCTTGGAAATAAAAATGAGTTGCGCACAGAAAGAGTGAGAGCGAGCAAAAGAAACGATGAAGCCTCGATGCGTGTCGGAGGCCTCGCAGTGTTCAACGAAGCTTCACGAGATTCTATAATCGTGTCCGGTTTACTCGCCATCGGCCGCGATAGACTTCGCGTTCTAATACCATTGCCGTTCATATCGGACAAGGCAATGTTTCACGATGTTTGCTTAAACGAAAAAAATCACAAAAGTGATTCAATTTATTATGCGTATAAAAAAATATAAAGTATATTTATTATAATTTA
>NW_021853570.1:542087-559654 GCF_003651465.1 Formica exsecta
TATATTTTTTTTGGAATAATTTTTTATATTTAATGCAAAAATTTGAATACACGTAAGTGATCTTCTGTGACCGTGTACGAAGTGACGACACTGTAGCCCACACATTACCATTTTCATTGAAATTATCATTGTCGTAATTAATTGCAACAGAATCGCTAACGTCAGCGATCGTGCGGATCGCTGATCAGAGTCGTGCATTAATGTTCTCGGGTGTGCCTCCCGCGCCCACACTCGGCCTTGAGCAGAGAATCTTGATTAAGAGAGCGAGCGAGTGAGAGAAAACTGTGTGCGTTGTCAGTAGGGAAAAAAGAGAGAGTGAGAGAGAGAGAGAGAGGAAATGAGGGGGGAAACGTGCGAAAGAAAAGGAGGATGCAGATGTCAAGGATCCTAAAGGCGGAATACTGATTGTACGTGCGTGCGTATAATGTGATTTAAGGCAAAGGAATCGAAAAATTTCTCGAAGCTTATATTTAGTACTCACACTTACGAAAATAGATAAAAATTATCCAGATAACATGCACATATCTGTAGATGAACTTGTACGCGGAAACAAGCAAAAGCAAATGTGTTAATTTCGGACCAAATGTTTATTTTACTTCTTTATGTAAGACATATTTTATGTTATTTTATTTTAATATTATTTTTTTAAATTTTATTTCACGATACTTGGTATTATTGAATTATTTTATTTCAGCTGTATCAGTTAATTTTTTTGCGGAAACTATATACGTTATTAACTTGATATCTTTTGTTTATTTATGTGTGCAAAATCAGATGTTGGTATTCTTATTTATATAGCAAAGAATTATTATGTATGTTTTATATATATTTGTTTTAAAGGAAGAATCTGCTCGAAATTACTCGTAGAATTCGTAGTTTAAACGTATTTTATAACAGAGATGCCCTATATAAGATTCAATAATTTAAATTGAGAGAAAGAGAGGGAGAATGAGTGAGAGATTATTGTATACATTAATTTACGAGAATTACACGAATTCAAAGAGACATCAAAAATCCACCACTACTGTCTTGAGTAAATCGAAACATTCGAATGATCTTTGGTCATATTTTGACGTCTTATACAGAAAATTCTCGATATGGTACGCTTCCAAAATGTTCTTTTTATGGCACCGTCTATCCAGGCTCGACTGGATACACCGAGGGTTGTCCTCCTTTCTCTGACCATGACCCACCCCGGTAGCCCCCGGCTAGATAGTAGCTCTCAGCCCCGTTTCAATGCTCTCCCCCGCGTTCGTAACTCTACCCTGACATGCGCAACGCGTTCTCACCATAGAACATGTGTGCGTGTGTGCACGTACAAGGATGCCTTATATTCACTCGCTAATTTTGCGCGCAGTATGTAACAGGTGGATGACGTCAGATAGATTAGGTATCCCTATCAGGCGCTGTTGACAAGTTTTTTTTTTTTTTATTTTACCAAGAATTATGCATTTTCTTTAATTGGAAATCGAACTGAAGAAAAAATGTATCCAAACATTTATTCAAAGTATTAAAAAGAAGCTCATAAAAATGTACACATAAATTGCGTTTTAAATTTTATAGAATATCTAAATAATTTAAAATCTAAACAAAATTGTTATATAAAAGAGAAGAGTACAAGTTTGCGAAAATGCAGTGTTTGTAAATTTTAACGCTACACATTGAAAATTGTACATAATTATTTAACTCTCTATTTATCTCTCTAACCCAGGTGTTAGACATGAATTAAGTGACCCTTTAAATTCTCTCACAGTATCCTATATTGCATTAATATTAATTAACTCTATTATTATCAGTCTATTTATATCGAGCGGAATTTAGAGAAACAGACGGCAAATCGTTACTTTAATTAATTAAATCGACGAGAATCGGAGTGTCCATGTTCTACTATGAGATAAATAAGTATGAGAATGAGTACAAATATACACACGGACACACACATACACGAGGAAGAGAGTTTATTCAGGCACGAAGCATACCGCGGTGTAGGATGCGCGTTGACAGTGAAAGTTCCAAAGACGGATCCACTCCAGCTTCAGTAAACCGCTGCTTCTGATGCCGCTAGCTCTCCCTTGTGTCTGCCCATTCTACTCGTTCTCTCTCGAGCGATTCGTATGATCCGCCTGGCTTCAGTCGAAGGTGAACCGTCAGTGTTGCGACTTTGACGCTCGTGTGCCCATTATAGTTTCCAATTCCGTCAACATTATTGCGTCAATGAATCTCGAATGATCGATATTTTGCGGGTGATAGTGCGTGTATGTATAGGCGAGTAATTACAAAATTGTGCGCGCCTCACAGTGTAATCCTGCGCGCATTTGCATTATCAAAGGTCTCGCGTAATAATAATTTCCGAATAAAAACTAATTAAGAAAATTTTTATGCGGCTAATCCTCAAAGAAGATAATGTATAACAAAATAATATAATCAATTTCAAATAGATTTTCAGCAAAATTTTAATTTGGTAAAAACATAGTTATAAGAACGTATATAAGGTTGAAAATAATCGAAAATATAAAGGTTAATAATAATATTTTTTGAATTTTTTACCAAATTGATTAAAAACCTCATGTCAAACTGGTCGAAAAATGTACTTTAAAGAATCTTTGATTATTATGGAATATCCTACATAATTTATATATCATAAACATTGCGGAAAAAAATGTTTGGAGATAATTTAAAATTGGCCTTGAAAAAATTTTGCGAATTGAGTATCGCGTAATTAATCAATTCCAGTTTGCGTAGAGCAAATTTTATACGAAGAGCTACGCCGATTGTTGTTGGTTCAGAAACCGTGATACACATCGATGAGGTCGGAGCCATTCTTTCGCGCGTGTCTGCCGAGAACGCACGTGCGTGTGTTAATGCATCACCCCCACTAATGGACACATACACACTGCAATGCGATGATGCAGCAGCAGCTGCTGCTTCGCTTAGAATCTTTGGACTGACCCGCATATCCAAGAAAAAGCAATCGTCCGTTTGCTGTTCTTTCATTCATTTCTGTTTCATTTTGCGTTCACTTCCGTTTCGATTGACATTTGATACATAATTATAGTGAAGAAATCATAATTTATCTATGCTTGCTTATTTATTTAGCTATGCTTATTTTCGAATTTCTCTTAAATCTTTATACTTCTGTAAAATATACACTTACGTATTGGCGAAAATTATAATATTATATAGCTTTTTATTTTGCAAGAAGAATGGTAAAAGAATAATGAAACAAAATAATAAAATGGGAAAAGCATAGAGAAAAATAAATAGAGAACGATACGGATAGACGGACTCATACCAGATAACTATAGTACGTTTTTTGTGTGTGTTAATTGTCTTTTCCGAAAATTAAAAAAAAATTCTTAATTTTTAATACGAAGATGATTCTAATAATCAATCTTTATGTGTGAATCGATTGCTTCATATAAATAAAAATGAACATATTATGTGAAGTAATGAAAAGTAATAAGAAAAATAATACAACAAAATGTACGCGATAAAAACATACGCAGATAATTTTTTGTAAAAAATATATTTAAAATAGCAGATAGAAAAAAGAATAACCCGAACGAGTGGTAAGGATGTAGGAGTCATAAATGGAAAAGTAGAGCGAAGAAAGATGCTGACCCCGGTACTTTCCTTATATTCTATCTTACACAACTTCCACGAGGAGAGATCGCGGTCAAATCTACTTGCTATTATTATACCGTTATTCTAAAATAGTGCAAGTGTTCTCTTGCCTTTTATTTTTTGCTATTTTTTTATATATTTATCTATCAATCAAGCCATATATTTGTTTATATTTTTTTTTTTTCATTGCCATAATTCTTTTGCTTACACATTTATTCTTTATTTTAATACTTTAATAGTTTTGTTTATTACATTCATATGGGAAGCCAATATAATGATTTATGCGTGACAATTTTACGCATAAGTTTTCAATTATCTCTAAACATTTTATCGGAATGTTTATAATATATAAATTATGCAGGATACTCTAATAATCGGAAATTTTTTTAAGTACAGATTTTTTTGACCGATTTGACACGAGGTTTTTAAATTGATTTAGTAAAAAATTCAAGAAAGATTATTATATTAACCGCAATTTTCAACCTTACACGTTCTTATAACTATGTTCTTACCAAATTAAAATTTTGTTAAAAATCTATTTGAAATTGAATATATTATTTTGTTATATATCTTTATTATCTTCCTTGAGGATTAGTCGCATAAAATTATTTTTAATAACTTTTTATTCGAAAATTGTGTTAATATATTGAAAGAGAGAGAAAGACAGAGAAACACCTATTTGTTAAGAAGATATTGATCCTAAATTAGACAAAAAATATGTTATTGATGATTTATGATATATTTGCTGGTTTCGGAATATTTATTTTTTAAATCATAATAAAACGCTAGACATGGCACAAATTTGCTTATATTGTTAAAAACTTTATAATAATATAATATATTAAATTAATATATATGCGTATATTTGCACTCGCTGTCAGAAATGTTTTAATACATGAAATTCCACAATTGAAGCTCGTGTAAAAACATATTTAGAAAAATAATATAAATAATAAAAGAATGTATACGTGTACACACATTACTTAAATATGTACTATTTTTACATTCTTTTAAAGAAGTCGATTAATTATACAATAATCACATACCCACACACACATATACACACAAAATCGAGCCTAATACATTTACATGCAATCAGATAAAACAATCGCTTTTGTTTTTCTAAATTGGAAAAATTTTATATTGTATTCTCTTTTTCAAATCATTATTTACTGACAGTTAAGCAGAAATAAGACACGTTTAATATTTTGTTCATTTCATCAAATTTTATAAATGACAGTGTAGTAGAATTCAGCATCGCGCGCGCGATCTTTAATTATTCAAACCTCAGAGTCGAATCGGGGATCTCAGCATCAATTTCTGATTCTTACTAATTATATAACGGCATGGAATGATGAATTGTTAAACTCACACGGCAATAATGAACACGAGTGAAATCACTTAGTTTACTGATTTCGTTATAATATCTTGAAAAAATTAATTGTAATGCATTTATTAAACATCGAAAATTAAAGCATCTTTGGAATTCGAGTATAAATGCGAATATAAATATATAATATTATAAAGTACTTTTCAGCTGATTTAAATTAACTCTCTATCTTTAATGATAAAGTCTAATTTTAAAACCAAGCAATTATATAAAATTTGAATCCGCTGTTCCGTGAACTGAAAAAGTAGCGTCAGATAACTTTTGTTTAAGTTTTATTTGTATGTAATTTATAATATATCAAATTTGTCAATTGTTTTATGGAACGTGTTATATATTTATGTTTATTATTACATATTTCTTTATCTTTTTACAATTGGCATTATATACTCAGAATTTGATAAAACATCTATTTATTTATCTATCTTTTTTAAAATCTTGCCGTTGCTTTTCTTTCTAAAAGAATTTTTCGATGGAATATAATAATGAATTATATAATATGATCAAAGTTTTACATCTTTCGATTCCTTTAAGGCCTTTAAATCTTCTTCAGAGAAAAAAAATATTTTTATTTGATTTTTGTATACTTGGATTCTTGTACAACTTATATTAGCCATTTTTTTCTACCGCGTTCGAGTGTACATATTTATATATACTAGAAAACACACATACTCATGTCATTATCTCATCCGCGGGAAGGCGAGGCTGCGCGAATGTGGAAGAAATTTCGGATACAAGCTCGATTTTCAACGCTCGATCCTTTTCTTCAGGATTTTACACGAAAAAAAAATGTTGATCCCGCGATCTTCAAAGGACGCAAGTAAATTTAAAGCAACAATCCATACGCGATCCATTATATTCACTCGTAATTGACTTGTAGATATCGTGTAAAGATAATTAAGGACGATTTTCGACTGATCGCGAAACATCGAACTATTTGACACTATACTAGAGAGTGAAAAGAAATATTGAAAGGTGGAGGAGAACGGTGAGATGCTGCAGACAATGCCACGGATACCAATCGCGGGGATTCGCAGAAGATGGGGCAATAAATATGCCGGAAATCTTCAGGAATCTAGTCCGGAAGTGTCAAGTAGCGATACATTCTCACCAAGATTTCAAGCGGATTCGGGCACCGCAGTGCGTGACGAGGATCTTCAACTTTGGGATTTGGATCTTCATCGTGGTCTTAAAACACAATCGGATACTAATCACTATCGTACTGTTACCACCAACATCGCGGAATTAACTAGTAACGATCATCCAACTTCACCGTTCCCTGTCTCGATCCAAGGTAAATTCAAGCAATGCTCATGATGATGGAATTATAATATATATTGATCTTTGCGCGAATAATTATTAGATTCATATATTTTACACATGTCTTGCAAATTTTTCAAATTTTTAAATATAGCCAAAAAGATGACTTGATATTTATAAAAATCGTGCAAATATATATATATCTCTTTGCAAAACAAGGAGGGAGGTTAATATAATTTAATGATAATTAAAAAATGGCTTGAAAAGATTATTCCTAGACAATCAAGCTTATCAAGAACAGATTTTGCACGATACTTGTGCTAAAAAATTTGTCGGCAGAAAAGCAATGTTGTCGGCAAAATATTGATTGAATACAGTAATAAAAAATATAATAAAATAATGCTGCTAATAAAATATACAATAATAAAATTTGCTGGCATAAATTGAAGGCGAAAAATCAAGCAGATCTCTAGATAATATGTATCTTGATCGAATCTTTTAGCAAATTGTGATATACTGCTAACATTTTGTTTCACGTGTATGAATTCTTTTTGAACACTTATCCTTGAGTACGACGCCGATACTGTTATAATACTATGGATATTTTATGATCTATTATATAAAATATTTCTCTCAAATATTTTGATTATCGATTATTACTATATTAGGAAGTATGTGTGAGAAGTTTAGAAAATCTTATGTTACATCATAATTGTCATTATGTATGTGTGTGTTCTTTTATAAAGAAAAATAATTAAAGACTCTTAAAAACTTTAATCGTTAAATTTAAAATGTTTTTCGACTAAAAACTCCACTTTTTATATCGTATATTATTATATACAATCTTCATAAATCTTAAGTATTCAAGAGTTTGTTAACATAACTTTTAAAAAATTTATTATACAAAGTATATCCCAAACAGAACATTAATTTATGAGGGTGGTCGTATAACATTATTTCTTATAAAATTTTAAGTTGGCTAATACATTTTACTATTCACATTATCAACATTTTCTTGGTCCAAATGTCAACAGATTGATGTGTCAAGATGTTTTTAATCGTGCTATTAAAAATAAAAAGTTTTTTACAAATTAAATTTTATGCATACAAGTAAATTCAAACATTTGTAGTTTATTTTGAATATCTATCGGATATTCAACTTGAGATTCAGTTACTAAAATATTGGGATATTAAAATGTAGAAATTGTATATCAAAAACTATTATTTTTCCTCATATTTTTGTTGAAAAAAAAAAAGTTTAATGACACAAATTTGTTGATTTTTAATGTCACAGATATTAGATATAAAAGATTTTAGATTTTTTACATATTTTTCGATGCTCTTTGTACTATAATATCTCCAGATTTCCATTGACAAAAATAAATTGATGCTCCGTGACTTTGGCAAATTTGAAAAAAAAAAAAATTGAAAAGAAAGCGTTAAATATATCGTTAATCTGCGTATTCGTCTAATATACGCATATTTTCAAGGAGTTCTTACACGTGAATCTGTTTCTTTTTTTCCGCTTCGTACGGGTTTACGTCTACGTCTTTCCATTTCCTCTTTTCGCACGCTCGCTTAACCAGTCTACCATCTCCTCTGATCTCTGGAAGGAAACGAGGCAGTGTTCACTGGCCTGTTTTAGCTTTCGTCTCTCAACACAGTGAGCACAGTGCGATGCGGTGGGAGAAATAGAGAGGGAAAAACTCGCCATTTGTTAGGTAAGACAAGAGAACAAGGAGGACACGAGTGGCTGTGTGCGTCTGCTCGTATAGATATTCACCAAGAGAGCCAGAGTCAAGGCCGCTCACTCTGTTATGTCGTGAGAGAGAGGTACTAACCAACATGGAAACCTTGTTGAGGAATATTGAAGCCAGCAACCGTGCGTTGAGTTCGCGCGTCGAATCTTTTCTGGGCTTGTAGTGTATAGAAACGCACTTGCCAATCGTATAACACGAAATTTACATTTACACATCTACTTCCTAAATATTTATCTTTTTATCACTTGAGATACGAGAGATGATAACACATACACATACACACATGCACGCACGCACGCTCGCATACATATATAAGAAGATATGATAAATAGTTCAATTAATGTTAAAATGAACAAATAATTGTTATTAGATAATAATATGTTCTCTTAAATATATATGTGCCAATACTCCGCGAAAAATTTTTTCATTTGTATTCTATCTTTCATTTTACATTATTTCATAATGAGAATTACTTGATTAATTTGAAATTAACTTTTTCTTATTGAAAAGGAAGATCATCGTTAATCGTAACTTTTTAACTTTTAATATTATGCATCTTTATAATTGACTCTAAAGTGAAAAAAAAAATTCTATCGGTAAAAAATAATGTATGATACAAGTGGGACACTCTATTTATATAGATAAGAATGAACAATGCGCGCATTAAAAGATGCAAGAAAAAGATACACAATTCTCATCAATTATGAATACTTATTATTTCTCTATTCTTGTCCGTATTTTTTTAATTTATTATTTATCTTGCATATTACTGATATGTCGTTTAATATAAAGATTAAGATATAAAAAATTTCAGGTATATAAAAATCTTGAATCACTGAAGAGAGTGTGCGAATATCTGAAATATAATAATAACCTTTAAGAGAGAGAGAGAGAGAGAGAGAGAGAGGAGAGAGAATCTTAAAGGGAGATGATCCAATGATTTAAAAAAAATATAATATACTAACTGGGATACGATGTGAGAAAATAGAAAAAGACACGTGTCACTTGTTGAATGGAAATAATTTACGCTTATCTGGGAAGGGAGGGATATATAAGATCTATAAGTATATTATGAATTATATATAACTTACAATTTTGATCAAATATTTGCTAATATTCATTAAATATTTTATATAAAAAATAAGTAAACAGTGAAAAACTATTTTGAAAATGGCACAACGAGACTACCTCTCTATTCAGTTTTAGGCTGACTTTATCATCTGTCAATTTTTATCCGCCCGCATGCATCCATTGAGCATTGAGCTCCATAACATACTGAAGTGAGCCTTCAAGGGTGGGGGAATGACCCAATTCATAGAAAAGGACACATACTTGTATGGATCGCTATCTTTGTCAGGGATTCGCTGATTGGTTGATACCATTATAGTATCATAATCAAAAACATCGACTATACATGTACGCTTCTCTCCGCATGTATTTTATGAATTGAAAGAAAAATAAAATAATTATCAGCCATTTACAATTTAATTCGAATAGTTTGAATTAATAAATAAAACCAAAAACACTTCCCGGAAGTTGCAGATCGCTTTTTATCACTAAATATCTTGAGAAATGTTTTCAATTCAGATGGTATTAAATGTGCGTAAAAAGAGATAGATAGATAGATGGATAGAGAGAGAGAGAGATCTAACCAAAAATATACCTGTCTTTCTAATTTTGGCTTCGATTTTTTATAGGGGATATAGCATAAGGAAAAAGATTACTCCAATATATACTATAAAGCTCACTGGCATGCGTTTACATATGTATGTATATATATTTATATACATGGGTTAAGCGCTGTTATACTCAATGCGCACATATATTTATATACATATATGTATTTATGTATCGAAGCGTGTACGTATACTATATGTAATGTGTTCATACTTTCACCGACCATGACTTCTAACTTGCCTACGCCTCACTCGGCGAATGGAAATAGATAAAAGAGGTAATAGAGACGCGTAACGATATCGCTATAAAGGTTACGGAAACCTGTTTGCCTATCCAGTTGGTAGGAAGGAAGAGTTGCTACGCATATATTTCTTTAGATATTACAAATTGCCATTTTCAATTGCAATAATATTTGATAGCAGGTATTTTGAATGTTGCACATTATATAATATTATATATTATCGATCTTTAATAAAACACACATAACCTTAATTTTTTAATTAATATTATAAATAGAAAACTAATATATATATAAATTATATAAATATATAAATAATATAAGTGGCGCGGGGGGAGGGGATGAATATATCTTTCAAAAGCCAATGCCTTTAAATATAATAATTATATTAATACAATATTTTTGTGTTGAAAATTTAAGCTATTTCGAAATAATTTATATAATAATACTGTTACATTAGTATGTACTAATATAGATTTATATTTACTTATTATATATATATATATATATATATTTATAAGACACCAGCTAAAAAGCCTGCAAATATTCATGAAAAAATTTAATATATATAAACTTATAATAGTATATTATATCGTATATTGAAAATTATATACATACACATACACTATTTATTTATGAACAAAATATTGTATTAATAATTAATGCAATATATATAATTAATGCAAGTATTATATTAATCATTAATGTAATAGTTGCAATTAATTGTTGCAATATTGAAAAAGCAATATAAATTAATTTAAAATTTAATGTATAAAATTTGAAAATCATTTATTTGAGAAGTTTGTCGGATATATTTTCTCATCGAAATTATATGAGTATCAATTTCTATTATATTATATGTAAAATAATTTACGCTTATCTGGGAAGGGAGGGATATATAAGATCTATAAGTATATTATGAATTATATATAACTTACAATTTTGATCAAATATTTGCTAATATTCATTAAATATTTTATATAAAAAATAAATAAACAGTAAAAAACTATTTTGAAAATGGCACAACGAGACTACCTCTCTATTCAGTTTTAGGCTGACTTTATCATCTGTCAATTTTTATCCGCCCGCATGCATCCATTGAGCATTGAGCTCCATAACATACTGAAGTGAGCCTTCAAGGGTGGGGGAATGACCCAATTCATAGAAAAGGACACATACTTGTATGGATCGCTATCTTTGTCAGGGATTCGCTGATTGGTTGATACCATTATAGTATCATAATCAAAAACATCGACTATACATGTACGCTTCTCTCCGCATGTATTTTATGAATTGAAAGAAAAATAAAATAATTATCAGCCATTTACAATTTAATTCGAATAGTTTGAATTAATAAATAAAACCAAAAACACTTCCCGGAAGTTGCAGATCGCTTTTTATCACTAAATATCTTGAGAAATGTTTTCAATTCAGATGGTATTAAATGTGCGTAAAAAGAGATAGATAGATAGATGGATAGAGAGAGAGAGAGATCTAACCAAAAATATACCTGTCTTTCTAATTTTGGCTTCGATTTTTTATAGGGGATATAGCATAAGGAAAAAGATTACTCCAATATATACTATAAAGCTCACTGGCATGCGTTTACATATGTATGTATATATATTTATATACATGGGTTAAGCGCTGTTATACTCAATGCGCACATATATTTATATACATATATGTATTTATGTATCGAAGCGTGTACGTATACTATATGTAATGTGTTCATACTTTCACCGACCATGACTTCTAACTTGCCTACGCCTCACTCGGCGAATGGAAATAGATAAAAGAGGTAATAGAGACGCGTAACGATATCGCTATAAAGGTTACGGAAACCTGTTTGCCTATCCAGTTGGTAGGAAGGAAGAGTTGCTACGCATATATTTCTTTAGATATTACAAATTGCCATTTTCAATTGCAATAATATTTGATAGCAGGTATTTTGAATGTTGCACATTATATAATATTATATATTATCGATCTTTAATAAAACACACATAACCTTAATTTTTTAATTAATATTATAAATAGAAAACTAATATATATATAAATTATATAAATATATAAATAATATAAGTGGCGCGGGGGGAGGGGATGAATATATCTTTCAAAAGCCAATGCCTTTAAATATAATAATTATATTAATACAATATTTTTGTGTTGAAAATTTAAGCTATTTCGAAATAATTTATATAATAATACTGTTACATTAGTATGTACTAATATAGATTTATATTTACTTATTATATATATATATATATATATATTTATAAGACACCAGCTAAAAAGCCTGCAAATATTCATGAAAAAATTTAATATATATAAACTTATAATAGTATATTATATCGTATATTGAAAATTATATACATACACATACACTATTTATTTATGAACAAAATATTGTATTAATAATTAATGCAATATATATAATTAATGCAAGTATTATATTAATCATTAATGTAATAGTTGCAATTAATTGTTGCAATATTGAAAAAGCAATATAAATTAATTTAAAATTTAATGTATAAAATTTGAAAATCATTTATTTGAGAAGTTTGTCGGATATATTTTCTCATCGAAATTATATGAGTATCAATTTCTATTATATTATATGTAAACAACAAAAACGATTAGAAAAGAATCTATTATCTAATTTATATAAAAGAGAGAAAAAAAGATTTTGAACTTATCGATACTTATCTGCAACAAACATATAATACTATAATCGATTCAAATATATTTCAGAACTTTTGTCAATATAAATTTATATTTTATATTTCAGGTAGGGACGAACTGTCTCAGTCAGGTTCAATAAACGGTTACGGAAATAATTCCGGGGGTGGTAATTGTGGTGGAGGTGGCGGTGGCAATGGGAATGGAAGCGGTACTAGTGAAGGGTGTGATGCAAAGAAAAGGAAAGGACCCACGCCACGGCAACAGGAAGAATTGTGCCTTGTATGCGGCGATCGTGCGTCTGGTTATCACTACAACGCCCTGACGTGCGAGGGTTGCAAAGGATTTTTCAGACGCAGCATCACCAGGAACGCTGTATACCAGTGCAAGTATGGCAATGGCTGCGAAATCGACATGTATATGCGACGCAAGTGTCAGGAGTGCAGACTAAAGAAATGCTTGACGGTCGGTATGAGACCAGAATGCGTTGTGCCCGAATATCAATGTGCGGTAAAGAGAAAGGAGAAGAAAGCACAGAAGGTAGAACGCACAACAGTAAAGTATTTTATATTATACAATGTTTCTTTTGAAGATGTTATATTTTCTTTTGAATGTGGATATTTTCGTAAAACTTTTTGAAACAGATTTTTATTTACTATTAATAAAATCTTGATGTAAATAATTGTCTAATCAAATAGAGATGCTTATTGTACAAAGCTCCAGAATAGTAATGAATTAAAATTTAACTATAGATGCCCACACAATATTTTATAAATATTCTTATAATTTCTTATACACGCTTTGCTTCAAAGTTTTGTTTGTATAGTTAATAAATAAAATCAAGGAAAAACGTTAAAAATGTATAATTTTAAAGAATCCTTGTTGCCAAATTGTACTAAATCCATATTAACAATGGAGATTGCATGTTATGAAAGATTCCTATAGCTTTTTCTTTTCTTTTTTCCTTTTTTCATTTCTTGAAAATATATATTTACAGAAAATAAGTTTTTTAATTTCACTGCTTTAGTTTAAATTACTTTGGAGATTAAATATGTTTATGTATTTAATTTTTTACATTTACGGATTCTTCTTACTGTAACATCATTACATTCTTACTATTTATTTATGTCTTTGTAATGTGTTGCAGGAAAAGGACAAACCGAATAGTACGACGATGAATGGTTCACCAGGCAGCGCCGGAATAGGTGATCAGATGGGCGTGAAAATCGAACCAGCGGAAGCGGAATCGTTGTCTGTGTCTGGAAGTAGTGGCATTCTCACTCCTGTCAGCCCTTACACTTGTGTCAAGCCTATTAGCCCTGAACAAGAGGAACTAATAAACAGGCTCGTGTCTTTCCAATGTGAATTTGAGCAACCAAGCGAAGAGGATCTGAAAAGGATTACGGTACGTACCCTGCATCTTGTATTGGACGGACTGTGTGTATTGTTTATATTATAAATCCTTCATTAGTCATCTTCTTACATATACATGTTGCAGACTTTTTAAAAAAGATTGAATTTATAAAAAGTCTGCAACGCAATACATGCATTTGTTCGCACATGTATTATTTTAAATAAAAATATGTCATGTACATATTAATCTATATCTAATTGTATAAATTTTACAAATTATATAGATTTTGTGTAGATTTTTAATTTCATGTTTTTAACGATTAATGCAATAAGCAATTTAGTACTTAACATAACACGTTTTGTCTTCCAGAATCAACCCCTGGAGGGCGAAGATCCGAGTGACTACAGTTTCAGACACATCACTGAAATTACGATCCTGACCGTGCAGTTGATCGTTGAGTTCTCGAAGAGGTTACCCGGTTTCAACGAGTTGTTGCGCGAAGATCAGATTACCCTGTTGAAAGCATGCTCCAGTGAAGTGATGATGCTGCGAATGGCAAGAAAGTACGATGTGCAAACTGATAGCATCATTTTTGCTAACAATCAACCGTATACGCGTGACAGCTACAATGTCGCCGGAATGGGAGAAACCATCGAGGATCTTTTACGATTCTGCCGTCAAATGTATGCCATGAGGGTCAATAATGCCGAGTATGCTTTACTCACAGCTATCGTCATTTTTTCAGGTCCGTGTATATATATCGTATTAAATTTTAAATATATTCATAAAAGCGATGTTTATATATAATGGTGCAAAATATATCAATAATAATACCTCTTCTTCTTATTCAAAATCCTTTTCAATAGTCTATATTTCTTCAACTACAAATGTAAATTGTCTTAGCAAAAGCGAAGAAACTTATCTTTTTATCAGAGTCTGTTTATTTTTATTTAATTTATGTAGAATGTTTTGAAAGCGCTGTTGTTTTGAATATTTTTAATGAGATCACCGTTTCATGTCTTCTATCAATGAAATATGCAATAATAATGTACTTTGAATTCCAATCCCATTATTTCTATCATTTCATATAATTTAAATTTAATAATAATTGTTGCAGAGAGACCCAATCTGTTGGAAAGCAGAAAGGTGGAGAAGCTTCAAGAGATCTACTTGAAGACGCTGAAAGCGTACGTGGATAATCGTCGTCGGCCGAAGTCTGGTACGATCTTCGCTAAGCTCCTGTCAGTTTTAACCGAACTTAGAACCCTTGGCAATCAAAACAGTGAGATGTGCTTGAACTTGAAATTTAAGAACAAGAAGCTGCCAGTTTTCCTCGCCGAAATCTGGGACGTGATGCCCTAGTTTCCCAGTCGCCGATTAACGGCAATTGCGCCGGTCGGCTGAACAAATTTTTTGACGTCGTAATAGCAGCAGCAGCGGCAGCAGCAGCAGCAGCAGCAACGGCGTCGATGGACGCATGGACGTGGAAAACGGCCTGCGCGACTCTTATACTAGTGCACCACTATGCCACTGCCTCACCGTCGCAAGTCAACATATTGTATCAGACGCTGTTCTAGGTTCATTACGATCATTTGTTCTTTCTCGATGATCGACCACCTCTAGGTATCATCCTGGACTGATCGATCTTTATATGGTTTGTAAGGATAAGCATAAACAAGCCGGCCCTGCACCACTCGCGTGTGATTCACATGTGACGCAAAAAAAAAGTCGTACTTCGCAGATCTGGATGTATGGATGTGAAACTGTAAAAAAGAGAGAGAAAACCGTCGAAGATTTTTGTGAAAATGGTAAATGATGCAAATGATGAGTTCATTTAAGAGCAACGTATTAATGAGGACATACACTATCAAAAAAAAAAAAAAAAAAAAAGAAAAGATACATCTGTGATAAAAGAGTTGATCCATATAGTACTATGAAACGAAGGATTCAGAGAATCAAGGCTTTATGCTACCAAAGATCCATAATATCAAATAAACGTGATATCAAATCAGTATGATCCATAGAAACTGATCTTTGGAGAAAAGTCTAGCCACTTATCTATTTAAATCTATAACCTCCATAATATTCATCTATCAAAAATATTTTATTTAAATCGAATCAACGCTCACTTTGAGCCACGAGCCAATCGTACCAGTATTTTCTCTTGCGCGCGAAGTCACATATTGTAAACAAAGCCACGCGAGCCACGTAGGGCCGGCTCGAGAACGAGGAAGAAGAAAAAGCCCTGCATATTGGAAACGTGCGGAAACATGTGCATTTCGAACAGGAGCAGAAGAGGAAACATAAAAAAGGATTATACATTGTTGTGAGAGAAAGGCAGTGGCGCGGCCCAGGCTGTGATACATAGAGAACAGTACAGAGAATGAAGATATATAAAGAAAGCTACCTGCAATTTACATTTTATCGCTATGTCTCCTACCTGGATACATCCTTACATACAATCGATATGTAAATGTAATGTATTATATGATATAAGATATATTGATATATCGGATGAATCACATTTGTCATTCAAGAGAAAGTGAATAGTGACAAATGCAATTATTATAAGGGAGAGAAAAAATAGAAGGATATAGTAACAGGGTGAGAAAAGGAGAATCGTGATAATGACGAAGAATAATTATTTAAGTAATCGGCGATACCGCTCGCAAAAAGAAAGTTCGAGAATTAAAATCTTTAGTCAACAGTAATATACAACATTCTCCCAAGTTTTGACCGTAAAAAGAGTAAAGATGAATAAAGCCTGTAAAGTGTTCGCTGTTGAGCAGCGTCGCACAAATGGAGCGCAAAGTTAAAGAAAGAAACGATACATAACAATACCATAGAGTCTATATCACGCATACACATACAGCATAATATATCTTGCTAGCATATACATTGTTCATATAGAGAGAAGGAGAGAGTGCGAGGAGCATGCATGTGTGCGCGCACGTAAAAGAAAGAAAGAAAGAAAGAGAGAGAGAGAGAGAGAGAGAGAGACTAGAGCACGGGCCAGAAAATTAGGGAGTCAAAGGTTGAAGAGGATCTACACCGCAGCAGGATAACGCGTCTTAGAATTCTATATATTAATATTTTTACTAATACAGATCATAAAAACGGTTAGGACGTCCCACAAAAAAAAAGGGGGTAAAGAACTAGAAAAATAAAATTATTTTCGCGAGATATATATTTTTTACGGGATATAACATGTTTAAATGTTATAAAACAGAAACTGTTTGATATGCATTACTTTTTTACGAAAATACAAAAATGTTCGTAAAATAAGTAATGCAGAAAACACAGAAGAATATTTATGTCATGTATTAATATTTGTTTTTTTTTACACATACACACATCGTTCATTCTAAAATTTTAACAAAAAAATATGTTCTTAAAATATATAAAAAAAGATATATGTATATATGCGGGACGTCCTACAAAGATATGCGAGGAAATATAACGATATTCATGAAGAATACTGATGTCTTTTTTATGGGGCAACTGATATAAGACACTCCGATTGTTCTCAAACAGAAATATGGGAATACATAATATTTTTTTTATTAAGGAAAAGATATATATATG
>NW_021853570.1:559963-590095 GCF_003651465.1 Formica exsecta
TATATATATATATATATTTTAAGTAAATAGAGTAAACCAATTTTGAATTCATTTATTGAGTCGAAAATTGTACAGCGAATGTTAATAATGTTAATAATTTACAGTTTTATCGCATCTATTATTTTGTTCGCGTGCGTGCCACGCGCTCGTGCGTGTGTATGTGTATGTATGATAATCTATTCTATATGCTATTATCTGAAAAAAAAACTGATGATTTAAAGGAAATTAAGAATCTGAGAATCAATGAATTCAAGGAATTAAAAATTCCACAATTATTTTGAATGTTTTTTATTATTTACGCTACAATTTTCGATCGAATAAATCGAAATTTAAAGTCGGCTTCCTCTATTCGTTATAAACAATCGAAGATTAAATTTTATAAGATAGTTAAGAAATGACGAATGATACATGATACGCTTGAGACAAATCGATCACCTTTCATTCCAAATTGATGGAAATGACGAAAGCAATCGAGCGAGAGAAACTGACGTGGCGATCGATTATTTAGAAATACAATAAAATAAGAAATACAGTAAAACAGAAGTGATGAAATTCGTTGTGACTTGAATTAATTCTCGAGCGGTTGCGCTTTTAAAATAATAATCAGGCACCCATAAAGCATTTGTTTATTATTATCATTAGTAAAATGTTTCACATTTATTATTATGTTCTTAAAGATAAACTTCTTGTACATATTTTTCATGGTTTAAAAATTGAAACAGTATTAGAGGATATGTAATTGCAAAAAAATAATTGTTAAAAATAGATTTGCCTAAATAGTTTTATCAAAATTTATCAAGATATTTTTATCGAGATATTGATTAATCAATGTGTTATATATGCTCCCGCTTGAGATTTAAATCTTCCATAAATCTTATTTCTATAAGAACGCGAGGCTAGTTTGGTAGTAGGTCGTAGATGAATGAGCTAGGTGACCGAGTTCTAGTGCAAAGCCTTGTGCCTTCAGCAGCGGATATCGGCTCACCACAAACAGAAAATAAAGAAAAATACGTGAAAATTAACCGTCCGTCTTAATCTTTTAATGAAAAAGAAGAAACACTTGCTACAAAAATTGTAAGTGAAATCACGCGAGTTTGGCGCATTGTTGTTGTAACGATGAAGATAGAGAAAAAAGAAAGATAGAAAGAGAAAGAGAGAGTGAGTGGGTGAAAGGCAAGATAGGTGGGAGACATAAAGAATAGACTGCGAAAGTAAATTATTAAGAATGGCTATAGT
The DNA here is from genome assembly GCF_003651465.1 of Formica exsecta. Lineage (NCBI taxonomy): Eukaryota > Metazoa > Arthropoda > Insecta > Hymenoptera > Formicidae > Formica > Formica exsecta. Next base: position 561,200 of record NW_021853570.1, read on the forward strand.
TGATAGAACATTTTGAAAAAATAATTATTAAACGCGAGGATTGTAAGATGAGAGTTAAATAAGAATTATGAAAGAAGTTCTTATAGTTTGCAGAAATCATAACAGAATATAATAACACACTTAATCTCTAATGATTAGAATTAAAGGATGAATACAAACGATGACAAAGAATTCTTGGATTCTTGGATCTTTAGATTTTTAAGGCTTCCTCTATTCTAAGAGTTTGAATCCTCGACATACTCGAATTCTTAGATTCTTGGATTCCAAGATTCTCGGATTCTTAATCCCTTGAATAATTAATCCTTGAATTCACAAACGTTTAATTTTTTAGTCCTTTCGATTCTTTCAAATCTGAATTTCGTAGATTCTTGATACTATAAAATACTTAATCACATACATATATTACTATTTATATGCAGTTTTATTCTATCGTAAATGTTTCGCTATTTAAATGAGAATGAAAATAGGCATCGCGTATATATATGTATATCCATGTAATACATATTTCATGTATATACCAGCAAAATTTTCACTACAGGAGATTCAGAAAAAATTAATTAAAACAAGATAAAACTCGAGTCAAAATTTGTCTTCTATTATCTAGTATTTTGACATCAAATATTTTTTAAATAATTTAAATAATATTATGATAAAACGAATTTTTAAAATAATTATTTCTCTTACTCATACTATTTTAAAATAAACATATAAAAATAATGTTCAATATTAAGAGAATCTAGCAGATACAAGAATTCAAGAATCGAAAGAATTTGTATATTTCAAGGATCTCAAATAATTATAGTTAAATTAAGTAAAAGATTTTCAAACTCGAGAAATCTAAGAACTTGAAAAAAAAAAGAAATTAAATATCCCAAGATTTAATAAAATGACTTCATAATATAACTATCAAATTTATGAATTTAAAGAATGTTAACAATCCAAGGATATAGGAATCCAAGTTTGCGACAAGTTATATTACATAAAACGCGTTCCAGCTAATCTCGCTTTACTTTCCTCGAACTTAACGATGCTTATAATACATACTGCTTAGTTGCAAAAGAAAGATTGTTAAAATCGCGTAACACGAAACACGTTTAATAAAGCGATCGAAAAAAGGCATAAGAAACGACAAAAATGAACACGCAATTCTACGATCACTGCCAAGGACGTTTACCGTCTACGTCATTCTCGTCTTGTTGAGATGTTGTCATCTTTTTCGAGATTTAAGAACCGCATGTGAGACAAAAACAAAGCGCGATAAAGTGAAACAATTAAACGCCTGTCGGGCGATTGTTCAGAATACTGCCAAGTGTAGAATCGAGTTTCTGTGTTTTTTTAAAAACTGTAATACGTCCATATATATATATATACACACATACGCACGCATATGTATATATATGTATGTATGTATGTATGTATGTATGTGTGTGTGTATATATATATATATATTTGATATGTGGATGTATTCATACATGTATATACACAAATATGCGCTCACATTCGTAATCGGTTAAGAGCACTAAATATTTTTACGCGCGTCGTATCTCTGTGTCTGTCCATCTTGTCGGAAAAATTGTACGCGATCGAAGATCTTGTGATAACAACATGCTAAGACACTTCGAGCAGAAGTGATATAACATTTCGCAATAGGACACATTTTTTTACAAACCTGACAAAAAGATCTTTTAGGAGGTTTTGTTTCGAAAAAGAAATACGCAACAAATAATAATATGGGGAAAAATGATGACTTAAAATTTAATGATGATTTAATTTAATTGACGCTATATGATTTGGTGATATATTGTTGTCGCAGTTTCTTCGATTTGCGATTAGGATCTAAAATATATCTAATATCCAAAACATCTTAGAACCCGAGAAATTTGAGATCCATGAGATCATGAGAGAAACTTCGGTCGCTTTTTTCGCACTACAAAAAAAAAAATCTTTGCACTTGGCAAGTGTCTGTGTCGCAAATTATCGGCTAGCTTCCAAGGATTACCATAAAAACGAAATTCGATGTCAGCCTTGCAAACGTCATTTGTTGCATGAGAAACTCTCTTACTACTATTATTATTAACTATGACAATTACTGCTGTTACTATGACTAATATTAGACTTTATCGCAAATGCGCGCGCGGATACCGCTATACATATTATTATTATGATTATTATTATTATTATTATTATTATTATTATTGAGATACTCTATCGCTATTACACTCTACTATCATATTATTACTCTATTACCGCTATACTACTACTACTAGTATTTTCATGTAAAACATTCACGTTTATACTTACAGGGAGAACACAATGATACAAGCGCACGCACATAGGCATTAAAAACGATACATGAGCGCACAGATCTTTTAGTATCTCGTTGACTCTTATTTCCTTAGATCTCCTTAACATCATAATTTCTTGATACTAAATCTTTCTCGATATCCACCGCATACGTCGATGATACTAGAAAACGCTTGATGCCGTACACATCCTTCGTAAATTCCTGCTGCGGAAAATCCACGATATCTCATAAACCTTTGATGCATTCTTTCATTACACTCAGAAGTGCGTTTATATTTACGAATGTTAATTTATATACAGAAGATTTAATCACACAGACGAACGATTGAAAAAAAAAAAGCTCTTCATCGGCTTTCGCATGAGTTGTATTTGCATTAGGTGCAATTCGATTTTAGTCTCTTTAGTGAAAAGTGTAAACGGAAAGAAAATTTATTGATATGGCGAGATTTTAAAAAAATGTATGAATTTATGATCGACTATAATTATAAATTGGTGCTTTGGAACGTATTAGACTGAATTATTGTTGTACGTTTTTAAGAAAGAAAGAAAAAAAAAGTAACGAAATTTTTGTCCGAATTATTTAATCGGCAAATATTATTTCTATTTGGAACGTTTTATACATACATATATGTATACATATATATGTACACACAAATACATACACATACACACGTATATATATACGAAAAAATGACATGGCGCGAGAGATACATACTATTATACGCGTGCGCGTGTGCACACATTTACACCACACACACACACGCACATACATACATACACCTCATATACATGCGCGCGCGTATAGAATTGTGAAATGAATGTGTCATACACGTAAAAAAAAAGATGTGCGGCGGAGATTTCGTCATGTTTGAATGGTTAAAAATGAAACATGTAGTATGAATTACGAATAATGTACATACACATACTCCCAATCGGAAAGGAAATATAGAAATTGTAAAAAGAGGATGATGAAATGCAAAAATTATTTGAATTGTGAAAAATCATAGGATTTGCAGATCCAAGAATCTAAGAATACAAGGATCCGAAGGATTCGAGACTCTAATTATTCAAAGAGTCGAGGATTTTCAATCCAAGGACCTAGAAAATCATGGACCTAATAAGTTCGCGAAACATACACGGATATTTGTACCTATGAATTTTAAAAAGCAAGAATTTTAAAGAGTGCGAGATAAAGTTTACGAAAATTAGAAACGCAAATATCTATTTAAAAAAAAATCTATGACTTCTCGCCATCTACAAATGTTCGAATCCAAGGATCCAGGTATTCATACATTCTCCATTATAGACACGCAACGATACATGTGTACATCAATTATATTATATTCTAATGATTACTAATTAATATATAATCCTACAATAATCTTAACAATCATTAACTAAAAATGATTTAGTTAATGAATATCATTAACTAAACCTTAAGCATATAACAGTTGAATGATCTGATTGAAGAAAGAGAAGTAGCAATGTTGAATGAATGGCCGTGTGAATGGGAGAGGAAAGAATGTAGAGGAAGAGAGACGAGAGAAACACAAAAATTACAATTAAGTAGCGACAGAAAACGAGAAAAACAAGAATTGTGTGGGCGAAAGCTAATGACATGTTTGCCATTTAAGTCAGTGTGTATTTTTTTTCAGAAAATAAAAAATAAAATAACGCATACTGCGCTCTTCATGACATAGTTTTGGAGTAAAAAATATAATTAAATGGAATTAACCAAGCTTTGATAACATTTTGATAACTTCCTTCATATATATCGTACTCTCTATTTAGGAATCTTGGATCGTGACACATACATCGCAAATGTCAGATTCCACAAATGTCCCATTTCATTTAAATATTACAAATATTTGGACTCCCTTCCCCTCTCTCTCTCTCCCTCCTTTGATCTTATACGATAATTCATCACACAGGTAGAGGTGTATAAATGTTATGTTTTTTATTCAATAGCCAATTGCGTGACATTGTCACGCAAAAAAATTTTTCCGAATATATGTTTTTATTTGACAGCCAGTCGTGTGACATTGTGTTTATATGTATTTCCTGCTGCAAAGTCCCCCCCCCCCCCCAAAAAAAAAAAAGAAAAGAAAAAGAAACGTAGGCTGCGTTCATCTTGATGCTGTAAGTGTGTAAGTGCTGAAAACGTTGGATTGACCAATCGGGAATCTGAGTTTAGAAAGTGTAAATAAAAGGAACAAGCCTATTGTTACTAGCTCGTTGTCATAACGACGTGTCTGTCAACATTGGAATGCATCATCGGTCGTGAAATACAGAAAGAGTCGAGCATTTTGTTTATAAAAATCTTATTTTAATTCCAGAATTTTGATTGAAAAGATTTGTATCCGATATATTTCGCATAAAATACAATATAAATATATTATATATATTATCGCATATATACAAAAAAATATAATTTTACAATAATTAGTCCATCTTTTAACTTATCTTTCTACATTGTTAATTTAATATCAACTTAAAAAAAAAAAAAAAAGAAATACAGCGCCTCAATCTTAAAGATTTTGATAATCAAAAATAAGAATTGACAAAATGTTTAGATAAAAATTAAAAATTTTATTTTTAAATGCTATTTTAAAAACTAGATTTTTTTTTCACAAAAGAGAAGTTATTTTCTGAATGAAATATTCCATATTTGTTGTTTTCTCATGAAAATCTTAATGGGTAGATGTATTATAAATAATTAGCATATTTTGTATATTTTATAAATCATAGCAGTATGATTTTATGGTATGGCCGAATTGCACATAATTGGGCATATTTCATCCGCAAAGAATTTTAAACAATCACATTTACTCTGCAAATGGAATTTTTATGTTGGTAAGATGAACAGATTCATGATTTTACAATTAATTGGATATATGAAAAATTTTTTATTGTTATCTTCTAGGTAATGGTTGGAAAATTGTATCAGGACAAGAAGAAGGACAAACACAAGAGAGTTGCGATATTTACACTAATAATCCGATCTGGGACCATCCTATAGACTTGCATTACACAACTCAGACTTTACAAAATTCTCCGAAATTATTATTGCAAGTGTTTTGTAGAGATAATTATGGAAGGATATTATTTCTTTCATATGGAGTACACAATGTTCCATTATCTCCTGGTTCGCACATATTAGAATGTCATACATGGAAACCTATTGGTATGCATAATTTTAAGTACATAAAACTTTTAAATTTTGTGTAACAACACTTATTATTATTATTCTCTCGGTAACAATTTTTATATAGGTACTTGGAAAGACAGACTGTATGACAAATTTTTGGGACGAAGTTTACAATTGAAGTCACCAAGTGTTTTAATCAACACATTAGATAGATTTGAAATATTAACGCAAAGTGTGGGAACAATAATCATTGATTTGCATATCCTGGCAAGAAATTTTGATAAATTTGGGTGCAAGTTGTGAACTGACAATTGTGAAGGCAAATACAAATCATATAAGCAGTTGATTTTTAATTATGAAAGGCAGAATACCAGAAATAATAGAATTTTACAAAGAGTATCATATCATATATAAAAAGAGATATATAATTTAGAAAAAATATTCTGCGATAATATATTTGAACAATATCAATATAGTTTTTGCAGCAAAATGTTCTTTTTGCTAGTGCTAATTCTAGCATATACCAATATGGTATATCTAACAAAAATTGAAGATACATTAATCTGTATAAATGATACAAATTGCAGCGAATCAATAGACTCAACTATATATACACAAAATCCTACAGTTAATGATCTATCTACCTTAGAAATTTCATCAAATGATATAGAAGAGAATAATCCATTCACTACTATCATTCCCATAGATATAACATCTTCAAAAATAAATTCTAATGTAACAGAGCAAGAAGAATTAGAATTAACTTCAACAACAATATCCTCGCCAGCTGTATATCCAGATAATGATGAAGTTCTTATACTCGAAGAAAAAGAAATATGCGAGTGCAATTTGATTGTATGTACATAAATATTTGATTTTGATATAAAATATTAAATTATGTGTGTGTGTGTGTGTGTGTATGTGTTAAATAAATGAAAGAAATATTTTAGTATACATTTAAATAATAACATTGTATACTTCAATATAAAGAAATAATATATCTTTTTTGAAAAAGTATTAATCAATATTTATAAAAAAAGCTATTATAATTCTCTATTATATTTTTATTATGATTCTATTATCTTACATAAACAATCTTCCATTCTGTTTGTACAGAAATTTTCCTGTGATATCAATTGCTGCTGCGACACAGATTGCAATCAGTTTCATTTGTCTGCTTTTTCGCACTGTCAAAATTATCATGTAAAAGTTTATGACAGTCGGTATTGCTACAATCGAAATTTCATACTACGGAACAACACAGCTTTTATTCTTGAAAAACTTGGAAATAATTTATTTTGCATTTTATATGACAATCTTCCATCTACATATAACATCGACAACGATTTGGTAAGTAGATTACATATAATGCATCTGTCGCATACAAATGGAATAGTTCTTTTGTTTTTTTAAACATCTACCCTCTTCACTACTACACACTCTTATAAAGCTCTTAGATCTGCTTTGCATACATTATTAGTAAAGAATATGTGTTTTTGAAAGAATAATTCTATTTACCAGCCAATTTTTTTGAAAGGAAAAATTGAATCTTTTATTTTCTGAATAATTTTTGTTGGCTGGAAAAACATTTTTCTTGTCAAATGCGCATACTTAAAGAAATATAATTGTAGTCAAACAATTTGTAAAAATTTCCTCTAATTGCCTGGTATATATACATTGTTACATGAAATATCATTTTAATATGTTTTCTGACATTACATATGAATTTTTAATTTATTGCTATTAAATATTCTTTATTTCAGATAATAAACAGTGAAAAAGATCTGTGGAGAGTGATACAAAACAAATACAAATGGAAAATGGAAGTTAGTACAGGATTACCCAAGTATAATTTGTCTAAGTATTATCAACATGGAGATATATTGTGGAAATTACATAACAAATCTATTGAATCAATAGGTAAAATAATGAAAATATGATAACGGCTATTTTTATGAATAAAAAAAGTCTGAGAGAAGGGGAGAGGAGGCTCTAACCATTCATATTATTTGCTATAATAAAGAAATTATATAACATTTATTAATGAGACATTATTTCAGACCTTTTACAACCTGGATTCACTGAAATATGTTCGTTTAGAAAGACTTTAAGATATTTGGAAAATTGGAAAGGCGCATGCATACAAAATGATTTGACAAATATGAATCAATATTTGTTCGCCATAACATTCAATAACTTCACAGTTATTAAGTCCTTACCATTATTTAACGACACATTCATTCGAAGACAGGTACAGTTTTAAAATAAAAAAATTCGTGTGTTAAAATATATATATACATATTAAGAAATTTATATATTTTTTTCTTCTCTATTATTATTACTGCAATAGAATAGTGTCAAAACAATTTTTGACAAAATCAATGATAAAGTACTCTACAGTCAAAAATTGCTGTTTTTTTATTTTTTATTTTTTCCTAATTCGATTTTCTTGCACTATTTTCCCATTATTTCATACATTTATTATTAGAGTTAATTTCAGAAATTGTGCTTTTAGGCATGCCAAAGTAATATTTGTTTGTCAATGAGGACTCATTATTGTCGAAACTCGTTTTCCGCATGCAATGGAACCAAAATATCAAGCTTTTGCATAAACTCCACCTGTACCAACATTGTAAAGGGTCTGAAATATGTAATCACTCACAATGGTTCCGCTGGTATCAGCAATATTGACGCATATTTTGATATAGGCAATACGTCTCATGCCTTCTATCAATATTTTGAGGTCCAATACAATTGGATAGATGTGAATAAAACAAAAATCTTTGCTCGTAGTGGAAATCCTGGCTACATAATGGGTAAGCCGATCATTTTCGGTATTTCTCGTGCTAATAAAAGCAACGAAATTTTTTTCAACAAAACTGATGGATTTCTCACATTGCCCTTGGCTGGGAAAAATGGAGAGTGCAATCAAATCAACAGGCATATCATTGCATTTGGTGAAGATGTTAAATTGAGATGCTCTGCCAGATTATTAATAAAAAATTTCACCACATTATCTTGCACAGAACTACAGAATCTAACCATGCGTCTCTTGATGAAGGACTCTTTGCTAAATGCGAGTCAGCATTACAACGCTTATGTTTCCAAATTGGGTAATATTGCCAAGAAAGATACAACCGACTGGTTGCAGATCGTGTTTGACAGGATACCGCAAAATGTCGTCATTGCGCACACTATCGGGAAACAAATCCTATGTTCAGGATTACTTACATCAGTGCACTTTAATATCCTTTATTCGAAATTGCCAGAGCCGAAAACTTTAATGAATCACAAAATATTGGGTGTTGGCATTACATTTGGCAAGGAAGAGGATATTAGTTGGCCAAAGTGCATACCAAAGAATTGTACAGACATCCTTAATATTGACATTATTTCTCATGTCAATTTTTATGATGTGTCAAAGCCATCCAAATATCATTTTGTTGGTGGACCAAATTTGGACATTATGTTACCTTACGATTTTTTTTATCCTTTTTTGAATGGCTCGAAAGAAATAGAAATGTTGAATATATTTGTCCTTTTAGTTATATACTTAGTACTACATGCGAGTATTTAATATAAACATGTATCTATATCATAATTTTATTTTTCTCTTTAATTAAAATTTTTTCTACTTTTATCTTTGATTATGTGTAAAAGAATTATATCCTCTAAAATCACAGATATATATAGCGAATTCGGAGTCACTCGTTACTCGCACTCTGGTATGTACATACTAAAGACTGTTATATATAAAGTATCTAAGATGTCACAAAATATAAACACTGATGGAATTTGCAATAATTAATTTATATTCTGCTAAATAACGTAACAATATATCATTATTGAGTTTCAATTCTTTAAAATGTTTACATTATCTTCTTATATCAGGGTAAAGACTTGTGTATAACCATAGACATAGTATATCTAGACCGAGTGTTGAGGAGTGGGGGCCGATGCCCACGTAGAAAAGGACATACTCTGTTTCGTGCCCCTTGCGTTCTCTCTCGCTCGCACGTAGCATGATGAAAGAGAGCGCTATGCTCTGTGCGAGCGAGAGAGAACGCAAGGGGCACGAAACAGAGTATGTCCTTTTCTACGTGGGCATCGGCCCCCACTCCTTAAATAAAGGCAAACGCTCGGTCTAGATATACTATGTCTATGGAGTACGCTATGTTACGTGCGAGCGAGAGAGAACGCAAGGGGCACGAAACAGAGTATGTCCTTTTCTACGTGGGCATCGGCCCCCACTCCTTAAATAAAGGCAAACGCTCGGTCTAGATATACTATGTCTATGTGTATAACAGTCTTTAGCTCTTTAGTATACACACTAATGCTAGTATCACTATTGAAATTTGACAATTAGCGCGGTAAACCACATATTTTTCCTCCTTGCAATATGGCCTTTATTAAAAGTTAAGATATTTGTTTCAGTTTATTCAATTATACGGATATTTCAATGTTACATCGATATTTTTTTCTGTTTTTCTTTCATTAATTTTTATTAAATTTGTTAGACAAGATCGTCTTGACAGCACTTATAACTATGATATTATATCTGTCGGATGTACTGATTGGCTAGCGACTAGAGAATTTCTAAAGTCTCCAAAAATTTCTTGCGACAGCAGCCAATCAACTGATCGTACGACAAGTTTTCTCGGACATGCAGATTGATTGGCCGCGTTCAGCAGAGAAAACTGCTTAGTAGCAATCGAATGTGATTGGTTCTTACTTTTAGAACCAACGAATCAACGTCGAGTGTTGACAAGACGATAACTGAGCGCTTTCTCTGCTGAACGCGGCCATTGCTAGCGCGAGAAGCTTTCGAAAAATTCTCTATCGGTACATCTAACAAGCTCGTCGATAAACGTGATGGAAAAGAAACATCGAGTTTTATGTATCCGATAAAAGAGTTCGTTTTCTGGAGATGAAAATGTCAGTTGTAACTCACGTTTTCCATTGGATATCGAACTGTCACACATGGCACATGGGGGGAATGCGATGTGAATCCGCCATAATCGCATCCTGCGTACTGTGTGTGTACTGTGTAGTGACCCATGCATCGCTAAGATGGCTGTCACTTGTTAGTAGCGTAATTCCTCTTCGTATTCGATGCGTATTTCGCAAAAGAAGTCGCGTTCCGTTCGTTCGCGTGGCGGTACCGCGTGCCGCTCGTTTTTGCGATTCGTGCATCTTGGACATCCGGAATCGCCCTCTTGAGATACTTGGCGCTTAAACGCCCCGCGTTTGTGGGATGCTGTGCGCGTGAAAGGCGGAACGGTTTGCCCGTCCACACCAGCCATGTTCATCGAGTGTCCTTTTATTGTGACAACGTGATATAATATTTACGCCCGATTGCTCGGCCGAAGGGATTCTTGCGCGCGCATCCACGGCACTTTGTGGTTTTTTTTTCATAAACGATCCCTTCTCGTCTTGTCTCATCTTGTGTGGTGTCGCGTCGCGTCGCGTCGTCTCGTTTCGTCTCTTTTCGTCGCGTATCGTCTCTTTTCGTCTCTCCTCGCCTCGTCCCGCTTCGTCTCGTTTCGTCTCATCTCATCTCGTCTCGTCTCTCGTCCAGTTGAAACTTCTTGTTAGCGTTTACTTGCTGTCATCAAGTATAGATTAAATGAAAGGTAATCGCATCAAAATGTCGTACATTTTTACTTTGTAAGCAATTTTTATCGTTTACATATTTTCTCAACCGTTGATCGAGCATCTTGCACGTCTTGTTGACCTTGCTTATCCCCCCACACACATATTACTGATTTTTAAATTGTATCATTTTCAGAGAACTGTTCGCGAGATGTTTCAATTCCAAGAGCTTTAAAATATCGCTTTCATTATCTTCTCTTGTTCTTAAATATGTTTGATACCGAATGAGATTTTTAGATATTTAATATTACTATACATTCTTGGACATTTAGACATATATTCGAGTGCCTCTATACAATTTTCTAGATTAATACTTTTATGTTGTTTTTCTTTTTGTTAAAAATTTCTTTTTTTTTTCTAGATTTATAAAAATTTTTAATAGCTTTTATGCATATTTACATTCTTAAAAAAAAGATGACATGATTGAATGTGACAGTTGTATATTTGTAATCTCTTCCAACTATGTAAGACGTGTGTGTATCAGTTAAACAATCTCTATTATGAGAATATTTATATATATAGAATAAAATTTACTTCTACATCACACTCATCATTTTGTATGTATAGGTTATTTATTTACTGTATCATATTTTGATTACTACACCTTGGAGAATTAAATTATAGATAATCTTATATGCAAAATAAAAAATTACATTATTATGCAAGCAAGAATATATATCTTTTTATTGATTTTGAAAGCTTGTAAATATACTAGCTTTTGTTGAAATATAAGTTTGTAATAAATGTGTCAAATTCAATTTTTATATAAACATGTATGGATAAATGTCATGAGGAGCTTTCCAGGAAGAAACACACATAGATAGAATGTCACGTGATTGATTATCAAATAAAAAAATTTTCAGGATTTCAAAAATTCTCTACTTGAAAGCCAATTAGTTGACATTGTGTCTACTTGTGTTTTCTTGCTGAAAAGTTTCCATGGATACAAACAGAATGTACCATATAAAATTATATATTGCATCTCGCAATGTATCCCAAAAATACAATTCTTTGAAATCCTATTATAATTTGATAATTTGATAAAAATACGACTCATTGAAATCCTATTATAATTTGATATTTGACTCCTATTATGATTTGATACAAACCAGCAGGTTGAATACATTAAACATTTTATTATAGCTATTTTATTCTCATTGTCATAATATATTTCTATTAACAAGTGATTGTCTACCTATAAAAGTTTTGACATCGTACATATATGTGATTGCTGCTTTAAATGTATAAAGATAAAAGAGCTTAAGATCTTGGGAATTGTACAACAAAATCTATATTAATGTTAAACCTGCTTTATATAGAATATATTGTAAGAAATATATATATATATATTTTTAACGGAAAAGAAAAGAGATGTGAGATAGTACAAGCCTAATTAAGTGTTTGTGCTATATAATGTTTAAAATACATCTTTTATAGTACTATGTAAATTTGTTCTTTGCACAGTGGAATTAGTTTTGATCTTTATTTAGAATGACAATTAATTGTTGATTAATTATTTAATTGCCAATCTTTAACTGAAGAAGATGTAATTAAATCGAAATTTGCTTTATGAAGGGTGGGAGGATAAGCTTGAATTACAAAGGATTTAAAGAAAGTTAATTATGAGAGAGATGTATTTCAAGTACTATATGGTACAAATACTTGTGCCTATGGCTTGCACTAGCTTTGGCAGCCAGACTTGGATTTTTTTTTAAAAAAGCCAATATTTTTTCATTTTTTATTATAATTTCAAGCTTTGATTTTTCATAGATAATTTGTATTGATTAGTTACTATCTATATTTATTACTTTATTATATCTATTCTTGTCGTAGACGCTATTGACATATTTAATATTAATGCTATTTCGAATAAATAAACAAAAATTAATTTTGTTAATGTAAATAGCATTATTAATTTATGTTTAATGCATGTGTGGAAAGAGAGATAAAATTAAGAATTACATATTAATTAGACAATTCTATATTAGTAAATTACTCGCCGATGAACTAAATCTTTTTTTCCATATATCAAACAATAAAAACTGATAATTCTTTTTCATCCACATGAAAATATTATCTCGCATAAGTTAATCAGTTTGGTCAAAGTGTACTTTAAAATGGGATTTATGATACATTTCGGGGACATTGTTGTTGTTTTTTTTTTTTTTTTAATCGATGTCTAACGAATTGTTTTTTTTTTATTTATTAAAAGAAACAGTCTGTATTCATTATAAGAATTATTGCAGGTCGGTAGCAACAGTGGTGAGGCGGGGTGGAGCTCGAAGAAGGGATGAATGGAACGGCAGCGCTGCGGCGCAGCGTCGGGGCTGGTCAGGCAGGCGCCATCAGTGGTGGAGCCATTGAACCAGCACCTATCGCCACTCTTGTTATATACAAGGATGATGCTGGATTCGGAATGAAAGTTTCTGGCGACAATCCAGTCTACGTTCAATCCGTAAAAGAAGGTTCGCATTAAAGCTCCATTAATTTGCATTAACATTTGCATAATTATTGTTATATTGTTATTAACAAACACACACACACACACATACATAGACTGCGTTCGGAAACCACCCGTTTGCATACGAGCGCCGTTCTATCTTCGTTATTTACTACTTTACTTGTATTACGACTTTTATTTACTACTTATGCACGACAAGAGCCAGATGTTTACCGAGATTTCTTTCAAATTCATGGCAAGGTGGGACAATGAATTTTCCCAAGGATTAGATTGAAAAGTAGTCATTAGTTTCTATTTTAACACAATAAGTCCAATTTGTACATAAGATATAAATGAAAGTGGTAATAAAACAGGGAACCTTACTTTTTGATTCATCCTAGCATATATATACTTAAAGATTATTACAAGTATGCAATATGATTTTTGCAGGTGGCGCAGCAGCAAGAGCCGGTCTTCATGCAGGTGACAAGATAATCAAGGTGAATAAAAATGAGTTAATTATTGAAATTTAATAAAAAGGAATAGCAAAAATCTCTTTAATTATTAGATTGTTGATTACTTTTCCATTAATATGTGTTGTTTACTTTGATTATCTCATTATAGTTGTGTACAATTTTATACTTACTGTGAAAAAGTTTTATTTTATACAGTGGAACACTCGATGTATATAATTGCATGTAGATTGTTTTTATCTTGTGCTCGTGTTGTTTCTTGCATTACATCATTACAGCCAATAGTATATTTCTAGACATGTATTGTGAATCCTTCCAAATTTATAACCAGGTTTTACATGGTAAGATCCTTCGGTTAAGTTAAATAAGGTTAGGTATATTAGATCCGTTAATTTAGATTTCTTTTCCTTGACAGAAATATCAATGCATTGATCAAGTTTTTGAGTTATTAGTTACAAAAGATCAAATAGCATCTTACATATAACAACATAGTAAATCTATATTTTCGTCACTAAATTTTAAGGATTTTACTCAACCCTTTTGTTATTATAATACACAGATGTTTGTTGAAACTTTGTTGCATATATATATATTTATTTATATAAAGATATATTATAAAATAAACTATATTGTCAAATCATAAGCAAATTTCAATAATATTTTAACGTTGTCAAGTTTTTAATCTTAAAATAATCTGTATAGATGGATTAAGTGATTCTTAATAAGATCATTAAGTATTTTTATTTTGCAGATAAAAAATAATATGCGTGGAGCAATGTTGTGTACAATACAGCAGTAGCTTTTTTATTTTCTTTTGTAGAAAGTTAAGTAAAATTTTAAATTTTTTAAAATTTATGTCATACAAGATAATCTATTTTAAAATGATAATTGTTATTATTTTCCAAAAATGAGGCATAATATATATAATTAATTTACATGGATTACATGGCAACACACACATACACATTTATTTTATGATTCATCTAATATCAGAAGGTCATATAAATGTAAAGTAATATCAGAACAGCGCAAAAAAAAGAGGTGATAAAGAATAGAAGAATATATAAAGAATATAAAAGTTTAATTATTAATTATTCCATCTGCATACAGAAATCTATTAATATTAAATTGATTAAAATGCAATTATTAGAAAAACAGACAAGGAGAAAAAGATTCAAGAATTAAAGAAATTAAAAAAATAATATAACTTTATAATTCAAATAAAATGTTACATATAATGTGATAAGTAGTTTTTTTTTTCTTTATTTTTATTAAAGGTGAATGGAGTCAACGTGATGCAGTCTACACATACGGATGTGGTCCACCTCATAAAATGTAAGTATTCTTTGTTTTTCCTTAATCTTTATTTTATTTAGTAGATTGAGGTATTATTGATGCTGCGAGGTATGGTACTATTTGTGTGTGTATTTTTCTATTTTTACTTTCTATTTTTTATTAAGATATATGTTAATAATATTGTAATGTATGAAATGTGTATTTAGAATGAACTGTATCTTAGAAAGAAATGTTTGTGTATACTTTATATAATTCTATATTAGAAGATCTTATATATTATTGGATATTCTAATATTTGTAAATGTTATTATTTTGTGATTTTTCTTTTTTTTATAAATAATAAGAATTCAGTTATATAAATATCTTTATTTTAATCAAAATTTTCTTATGAAAAGAATGATTGTACGTCGGTGGTTTTACATAATCTCACACACATACACACGAAAATTCAAAGCATAAGAATCATTTTCAATGATGTAAGCATGCAGGTTTATAGCAGTGACCGTTTCAGTCGTCTATTTCATCTCGATACAGACGTGACGCGTACACGAGCTTTTAACATCACGTTTATATGTTTGTTCTACAGATATATCTCCGAATTGTATAATACTGTGCGCGGCATGATTCTTAATAGCTTAGTGGCTTAAATCGAATTTTTTTCAATTTGATAAATGACATCAAGTTGTGTCTGGTAATTGTTGTTAATGTTAAATAGAATGTGGAAATACTTTTATATAAATATGTATATATATATATATATATAATATATATACACTCATATGTGTGTTTAAACTCATATCAGAGATGACTCAAGTTTATTTTCTGATGCGTATTTATACGATATTTTTCAATAATATTACAAGTTATGGACAGTGATTCAATTTGTGCTTACAAGAATTTTAATATTTATTATTCTCTTATAGCACATCAGATAGATTGTATATAGAATTTGTAAATTTGTGTGTGTTTCTAAGTTTTTTTTATAAACTGCTGTACTAGTAGTATTGGGAGTAATTTTATAATAAAGAATTAATTATAATAAATTAATAAAATTAATTTAATAATTTCTTTATTTTAAAATTTTTGGTATATACTTATTAGAGAATTGAAACAAAACACAGAGAGAAAGAGATAGAATGTAATAAATAAACAATTTAATACGATCATAAAGACTATATTTTTTACAAACGTTTATAAAAATAGAAATTGTCTCAGAATTTTTTTCTATAAATCCATCTAGAGTGATAATGAAAAAAGCATTTGCATATACCCTCTCCTTTTTAGGTATAATTTCACACAAAGAAAAAACTTTTTTGTCGCAGTGTGCTTTGTTCAAATAAAAACAATGACATTCTAACAGAAATTAATATTTTGCAATATATATATAATATCTGTTTGCTTTATATAAAATTATTCCAAATAAGATAAATTGCTGGATGAGAACGAAGATGTGTGTCTGTGTGATATTAAAGTGAATGGCAAGAAGATAAAAGGGGCGATGAAAAATGTAAAGAAAAAAACAAAAGAATATAAAAAAGTGGAGGGTTGAATGTGATACGATTAAGACGTTGTAAATCAAGTTTATTTTCAAATTTATATATTTTATATGATGATACATGATGCCTGAGAGGATTTAACTTTGTTGCAGCATCAACGCAAGTGGTATTAACGGTGCAGCAGAAACCAGTGGCAGCGACGAGCGCGGTGACAGTGACAGGGACAGCGACAGCAACAGCAACGACAGCTTCCGGTTTGCAAGTCGGAATAGTAGGCGCCGCAGCGAGTCAACAGCATCAACGTCCTGTCAGTTTGTCGGCGGCCGGAAACATGTCACCCTCACAAGCGACCATCTCTCTTCACAGAGCATCCACTGCACCGGCGGGCAGTGCTTCGTGTAATGCTCGAATCACGGGTCCACAACCGGTCGATGTAAGTAGAAGAGCGTGTCCCGAGCTTTCCGTTTCTTTCAACCATAAGCGAGAGAAACCACGAGCTATTGTGAAGGAGTATTACGGGATTGAATTAGGCGCAGAGAGGACGCTATTTATGAGATATATCAATTGGAGATATTTTGACTCTAATTATAAATGCATGTAATAATCTATAAACTGTACGCTCCCAATCTTAATTGTAAACGACGTGTACAGATATTTGAGAACGTAATCTCTTTTCTATTCTCCCCAGTTCTCCCCCTTTATCTCTTTAACTCTTATGTTAGAGAAAGAGAAGGTAGCACCGCGATTCAAGCTTTTCTTTTTCTTTTTAAATGCAACATTGGAACACTTGATTAGAATGTGCAGCTTATACTTAATATGTTTATATATTCAAATGGCGAAAATAAATCTAATCTAATATAATCTAATATAATATAATAAATAAAGATTACATTAGATCGGAGCTAAGTGTATACATACATACATAAATGTACATATGAAACATAATTTCTTAATTTATGTAGTTATATTAACTGCTAGCACACTAATACCATAGACATAGATATTCATGACTAATATGCATGCTAGTTGTTAGAAAAAAGTTAGAAGACAGTTTTCTAAATGTCTATATATTACTATCGTTTTAAATATTATCCTTATCTTTTACAGCTTGAAAAGAAGCGCCAATTGGAAACACAAAGAGTTCACACATTCCAGCTTATGTTGGAGAAAGAACAAAGTTATGTAGATAAGTTACGGAGCGAGTTGGCGAAAGCTGGCACCGGTAATGGAAACGTCAATATCGCGACTTTACAAACAGAGCTAGCGGGTGCCGAAAGAAGAGTGCGCACCTTGCAGGAACAGCTCGCAGCGATTAGCACGAGTAATGAACAGGTCTGCATATTTATCTCACATTTCTCTGTATTGTCTCCTTGTATGTTATAAATTTCTTCAATGTTAGATTATCTACATTCACCTTTATTGGAGAGGAATGTTAACCAATTGAGTAAGGAAAATGTTGGCAGTATACCAACAATTGTCAGTAGTATTAAGCTGCTCGCGTTCTATCGGCAGAGGCTGCCGCTAATTTGTGTTAAATTGTGTTGCAAGTATGCCAAAATCTGCTTGATTTTTGCCGTCGAATTTTGCTATATTTCTGCCGGTATTCTGCCAGCATTTCCTATACGCCAAATCCCGTATCAAATTTGTATATATATAGTCTTCTTCCGACAAAATTTGTAGCAGACACTTTGCAAAATCTGTTTTCGACAGATTTGGCTATCTGGGTTATATCTAATGCATCTAAGAATTCGAAAATACAGGTTGTAATTAAATGAAGAAGCACTAGTTTATGGAATTAAAGAAAAAAATTAATTTTAAATTATAAAGTTCTAATAAACATATATCTGTAAACATGCGCTTACTAAAAAACGATATGCAATACAATGTATCTGTTACTATGTTCATTTAAACTTTTTACTAAGAATTGAATTTCTTTCTCAATTCAATTAGTATTCTTTTGTTAGTTCTATATTCTGTATATTGTTATAGCCAAGACTCTAGGAAAACGCCTGTATAAATCTGACATTTAATCTTATCAATGTGGCAAATGGGTTAATACAGAGTAGTCTGTTATAGCGTACAAACTACTAGGGTACAATTGGAAAATGAGTAATTCTGAATGAAAACATTTTCCGTAAATGTAATTTTCTTTTTCTTTTTATACAAAACTTTATTTTCAAGAAAATCGGAAAATAAATATCTTTTTCTCTGTTTATATGTTATATCACTTTTGACAATGTGAGGATGATAGGTCAATGAATTCATTTTAGCGAATGGAACAGCTCTGTTCCAGAATATGAATAAAAATATAATACTATCTATTTTTAAGAAAGTAAAAATAATCCTAATATTTTACATAATTTGGCAATTTTAATTTTTCTTTATTATTTTTTTTTATACAAATATTTTAATATTCTTATTTATATATTTTGACAACCGCTGTTGAAATACATTAGAAACAGATATATGTCACAAAATAGTTAAAAATTGCCTAAACTTGTTGTTCGTAATGACATATTATATTATATTAATTTCTCAATTTTTACACACATACAAAATTGATTTTTTTTTTTTTTAACAAAACACGGGGAAAAGATTTTCCTCTACACTTTTTTTTTTATTTTTTAGTATTATCTCTTTTCCAGTTGTACCACCGACAACAGACCAACTTGTATAACGATCTACCGTGAATGCACCGAAGCTTTCGCCCACTTTTGCTAACCCATCATTGTGTCTTACAGCTTTGCCTTTTCGGTAACAGCAATCTTTTGTTGTGTCTTACAGCTTTGCTCGTTGGTAACAAACACCTCGTGCTCCTCGGGCTATTATCCACTTTCAAATAACGGCAGTGGCACAGACGTGCCACCCCCACTGCCATCGCGTAAATCCTTATCCATGCAAAGTCTCTCTCCACCGCCTTTGCCTCCCAGACCTCCACCCGCCGCAAATACGCAAAACACAGCCCAGCCGGAGCTGGACCGACATCTGTTGACTCATTTAACGCCCTCAACCGTCAGTCACAGTATTCCTAACTCTGTAAGTAGCCTAATCATCCGATACCATTACATTAATGCCCATTGTTCTGTATTTGTTTTATGCTCGTGCTGATAAATGTATATACATAATAGTGAAGTCATAAAGAAATCAGGGAATCTAAAAATTCAAAAATTTTAGATTTCAAAATGATTGTTAGTTCCCTCCCTCTCAGAGTGTTCAAGATTAACTTACACACTAGTGTACTAATTGTTCATAATTGTTCAATTAATTTTTTATGTATTTTTTACTATCTAATTTTGTAATTCAAACATAATAAACTAGTAAACTTACTAGTAAACTAGTAAACTGAAAGTTATAGTTAAATTTAAGTTAAGAAAAATTATAAATGTTATATATAAGAAATATAAATGGAACTTAATAAATATTCTATACAAAGATATATGTACTGCTATACACACACACGATTTTTTTTTTATATAAGGGTTGATCTTATATATAATGAAATCTAATTATACAAATATTTTTTTTATGAAAAATAATTTCTATAGAACACTATTTCTGGAATAAGTACCAAACTGTGAAACATATATAATGCATTATTTTTCAGTTTTCCCAGGATGCCAATTTGAGCGCTTCAAACGCGCTCACCAAACATCAACGAACAAAATCGAGTCCGGAACAATTAGGAACTACAGCGATATCTCCGTCAGAAGCTAGTAGACGATTGATCGCATCTGAATCAATGAGTGATCTATCACCTCCAAGACATCTTAAACACAATGATATCGATGTCAATGAATTACCACGTATTACTCCACCGGGGACACCTCCGCCACCATATCCAGCCCCCATTTTAGGACAAGATATTTTTTCGTCTACACCAAATGATGTAAATATTTTATTGATTTTAACCTGTTTTCAAACATTGTATATCACTTATTGATTTTCTTATTGAGGTTCCTGATTCATTCTTGTAACTATATTGGATTATAGTTAGACGTTAAAAAAAAAAAATTATAAACTTTGTTGCACTGTCAAAATTTAATTAATTTTGCTGCCTTATGCAGCTAATAAGGGATTAGAAACCTTAAATATTTGTGTTATTTATGGGTTTAATTGTATTGTATATATATGTTGTAATTGATAGTTTTTTTGCAACAAGCATACAATGTGAACTTGAGAATTTTAAATAAAAAGAAACAATACAAATAATAAAAAAATATACTAATTCTTCGATTTTATTTTTAAGATCAATTTTTATTCTATATTTCCAATTTATTTCTTATGAGATTTGTTCTATTAATTATATTATTAATATAATAGACAGATATATGTAATAAACTTTATAATCTATATATATAGATCTATATATATAGCTTATATATATGTATGTATGTAAATATTATTTTCCCATTTCTCTTTTTATATAGCTTCTTTATAATAAAAACTTTTTCTGTAATAGGCACTTGCAACTGATATCATTCCTGGATTGCCAGCATTTCAACAGCCAATTATGTCAATGGAAGAAGATGATGTTAGTGATCAGGAAATTGTAAGATATCGTCTGAAAATTCGTATATAAAATGCTTTCCAATATCTTCAGACGTTGACTTTTTAATATTTTCAGGGTCAATTGGAAGATCACGGACCATTCCAATCTTTATCCAGGCTGTGGGGACATCATGCACACCTTGCTGTATTTATTAATTATGTTTTATCTAATAGCGATCCTTCTAGCCTGGTATGTATAATTGATTGTTTATTGTGCTCAAAGATATTAAAGACAATTGCATATAAAATTGTATATAAAAATGTAAATTATAAATATTTACATTGGTATATTTTTACAGTTATTTTATTTGATAACGGATTTATATAAGGAGGGAAATGCCAAAGAAATGAGAAAATGGGCATACGAGATTCATTCTAGTTTCCTAGTACCTGGTGCGGTAAGTCTTGATAGATAATACACAAAAATAATCTTAGAATTATTTATAATATATATATCTCATTTAACAAAATTCAAATTCAATTCATATTATTTTTGACATTTGTACTTACATAAATGTTGATTTTGATATAATAAATAGTATTTTTTGTTCAGCCATTACGTCTGCATAATGTAGATGAAAATGTTGCGAATGAAATAGACGACGTTCTCTTGAAGGAATCTGATAAAGAAGAAATTCTTAGAAAGGTATGTCAAAGTATTGAGTAAACTAATTTTATATATGTTGTGTGAGATGTCCGTAAATTTCAATTTAATTTATTTATCCAGAAATATTTATAAGAGTCTAAATAATGAAAGTTTCTCTGAGACTCTCTTTTTATTTTGCACAGTTAAATTTAAACTCTATATATTGGCGATTTTTTCTTCTGAATTTAACAAATGCAATAAATCTTTTAACAAAATCTTAATATTTTTCTATGCAGATATTTTGGAAAGCACGTAATAGAGCGAAGGAAGAATTGAACGAACAACTGACACATTTCCAACAAAAAAGAACCGCAGGATTGGCCACGATCTTTGGCCCGACCGATATTTCGCTTGATGAGAGCATATCTGACAAAACGCGTGAAACAAAAATTATTGAAACATACCTGCTGCCAAAGATGGAACCTTATTTGTAAGATTTGTCTTGGAATTTGAACAATTTTTTTTAGGAGACTTAGTATTACGTATTATGTGCATTTATAAAAAGCAGAATATGTGTATATAACATAATATATATAATCTTTTATCTAAAACGAATTATAACTTGTTCCTAGATTTACTCTCTATAATTGATCAATGAGTAATAAGCCAAAAACAATATGATAATTGTATACTTAGAGATATATCATTGACAATTTTTATAAGAGATACATCATTACATCGGATAATATAATGCGGAAAAATTGTGCAAAATTTCAGGGAGGATATAGAGAAGGAACATGTGGATTTGCGGCTATTCACGACAGCAGCTGGTCTAGCTACAATATTGATAAAGATATTTCAATTGCGACCAGTATGGGCTGATCGAGTGCCTACTTTTGTCGCAAAAGATAAATCCAACATCAAAGCACGGCTGCTTACTGGAAAAACGCGTAAAATGACGATCAGAGGACATCATTTCGTGGCACATCAATACTTCACGATAACTTACTGCAATCATTGTCAACTTATCATTGGTGGTATCGGCCCTCAAGGATATTTATGTAGTGGTACGTAAGATGTATAATAACATATTTACAAGACCCCTGGATCAAACAGAGAAAAATAGATTTCTCTTGAGCATTTTTTATAAATAATTTTATAAAATAAATAATCAAACTTTAAAAATGTGGATTCTAGTTATAATAATACAGGAATGCAATCGTTATTGACATTTATTTATATCATAAATTATTTACTACTTATCTCATAAATTACTGTGATTTTGAGACATATTATGGAGAGTGAAGCACATATAGTACATAGCATTATGATTGAATGATATGGGAGAAACGGTATTATTCAAGCAAAGTTTGTTATTAAAAATTTACTTTTAAAAAAGATCTTTTATCTTCAATCACTTATAAAATTATTAAGATTATTAATCTCTCGACGTTTTTTTAAATGAAGAATGGACTTTAAATTAATAAGACAATTGTAACAATAAAAGATGGAAAAGTAGCAAGTTCTAAAATAATTAAAAAGATTATATTCAATATATAACACGAGACCAATTCTCTCAGGCTTACTTTTTTTTATTTTTCTTTATTTTATATGAAAGTTAATATTGATTTTGCCGAAAAAAGCTCATAGTTTAAAACTTCAATCAAGTATTACACTTTGTTCTTTTTTTTTTTTGATATCTTTATTATTATTATTATTATTATACAATAACATTTACCTCGTTTTTTTGAAACTCGTATAATTTGATGTATCTATAGAATTTTCTTTATATACAATATAATATTGCATATATACAATGATCGTTCATTAAATGATTGACAGATTGTTCTCTCAGCGTACATCGACAATGTGTTCGTGTGGTAGAGGAAAATTGCCCGGGTCCTTTGGTGCGAAAAGAAAGAGCCAATGATAGAATCAGTAAACTGATGGAGCGTATTCGACCCGAGAGGAAACCTCCATCTCATCATCACCATCATTCTCAGAACCATATATTACATTGTAAGATCAATTTTTAATATTTTATGCAAATTGAATTAATTTACAGTAGATATTAATTATCGGTAGACAAAAACAATTGGTTTATCGAGTGTTAAACTTTTGATTATTTATATAATGCCATAAAAAAAATTATTAATATTGAAAGATTCATAAAAGAATTTATATTGTTTCATGCATGTAAAAGCTTTATTTTTTTTTTACATCTTTTTCATATCTTTTACTATTAATTACAGCAATATGGCTTTTTGCCACATTATGTGCGCGCACATGTTTTTTACTAAAAATAAACATAGTTTGTTTTATATATTGAACTTCTCATATAAAGTTAAACTTCAGAACTAGAATAACAGTTATAGAAAACAATAAAATTTATAGCTTGAATAAAGACAATGCGAGTCAGAATGCTAATAAATCGGTGTGGAAATAATCTATTAAAACAAGAAAAAATTATTCTTTATAGAATATCTTGACCATTAATTTTGGCTTCTCTCCTAATCATTGTTTCATAGAAGCAAGATATTTCTAAAATAATATTTTTCTGAGCCAAATATTTCTACATCACCAAATCGAAATTATTTATGTTTTATATTTTTGCATCTGTAAACTATCACCTACTTTTGTGAAAGAAAGCAGCTGAAAATGATCTTAATAAAATCGGAAATTTTTTATTTCAAAGTATCCTATATAGAAAGTAAGATAATAAGATTTTAATAAATAATGGTATTTGCACACCGATACTAGCGTTTTAGCTTGCATTGCCTTATCTTTATTTACTTTGAAAAAAAAACTGTTATTTTAATTTTTATTTTGCAGTAGACAAAATCAAAAGAAATGAAGAAGATTCCGGTACATTAACGGATGGAGAAAATGGTAAGTCTCTTTTCTCTTTCACTCATTATCTTTTTCTTGCTTTTTTTACTTTTTTAAACAAATAATAAAATGAGATTTTTTAATAAAAATTAGAATTACATGCAGAAAAGTATTATAATTATTTCTTTGGTACAATTACTTTTTTGGAAATTATACTTTATTTAAAAAGGAATAATTATTTCCAAATTATGATCGGAAAAGCATATCATTCTAATAAAAAATTTACAGTAACATCACTGTCATAGAATTGTATTATGCTATATATTTAGGCGCGAGAGGCTACTGCGTTTCTCGATCATAATAATTATTTTTGTAAAATATTTTTTATTCTTATAACACTCAGAATTAATAAGCAGAACTAATAAAACATATCAGTAATTAAACGTCAGAAAATGCCAAATTGAATGCGTTCTTTATTGGATAATATGACCTTAATATATCGCTGTCAATAATATCAGTGTATTATCGCGCGAGCGGAATAGCATGAGCTTCGAAACAAATCAGTCTTCTACAAGATCTTTACTCGCGCGTTGTTTCTTTTTCCGTTTCTTGCCATCATTTGTATAATTTATCGAATAACTTTGGCAAACGGCAAATAGTGCTTGTATTTTTCATTCAACACACACACACATTTCTATCCACATTATATACAGAAAAATATATAACTACAGAAGATGAGAAAATTGTGATAGCATATATAACAAGGTATTTGTGAAGAATATGTAACAAGATATAATAACGTTAAAAGGCAAGGCGTTTAATATAGTCGTAAATTGAATTTTTCACTATTAAACTCATTGTTATACGAAAAGCTTAATAAACGGGAATTGTTCCTTGTATTATAATAAAAACGTTAAAAAATTTACAAAAAATAGACTAGTAAATAGAAAGAAATATATCTGTAAGACAATATTTGTTTGTGTGTGACTTTGGTTAAATAAAGTAATTTGTACATGTGACATATTTCTGTAGATACTCGGAATAATAGCCTACAGGCGGACAGTAATGAGTTAGTTGATAATGTTAATAATCTCACATACATACACACATACATACATATATACATACGATTAGAATTAAGAGAAATTTTTCAAGATTATTAGAATAACACAGAGTTAAAATAAATAAATTGTAAATTATGTAATAATGCCTGGTTAAAAACCATATATCTGAATTATAAAATTTTTGTTTATAATCTCAATTTTAACTCTGCATTGATATTTGTAATTCTAGGAGAACAGCGGTCAAGCAGTATAGCCGGAAATGCTCGTAGCAGTTGTGAAAGGTCGCGAATTTCCGGTTTAGGAGGAATTAACGATCATACCGATAACATGGACAATCCTTCATCACGAGAAGATATTTCCGAAATGTATGTATCTAGATAGTGGCACATTTTATCTATTTATCTATTTTCCTATCCATACTGATAGTTTTGCACAGAAATGCTTCACAAAACATATTAATACATTCATTTATTTCTCCAAGTTCAATAATTAATCATTGTTCAATCGTTGTTTTAATGTCTTTCGATGTGTATAATGTCTTTGAATTTGAAATCGAACGTGTTTTATATTCTTTTAGTTTCTGTTCCAATTTTATGAACTAACTTTCATAGATCTATCGAAATTTATATAGATATTTTGATTGAATTACAAGGCGTGCCTAAAAAGTAATATAAGGATTTATTCTTATCATGTAAAAACTACAAATAAATCACATTATGTGATTTATACACGAATTTTTGTTATTTTTTTAACAGTCTTTTTTAAAAATTCTCTATAATCTTATATAAATGTATTGTGTAAAGAATTTTAGTTAAATTATATAATATTTTCTTAATGGTAAATTTTTTTAATGTTTCGCGCGGAAATTAATATCGATTACATATTAAATCATATTAAATAGATGGTTGAGAAAAACTTGAATATATTTCAAAATTGGATACTGAAGAGTTTAAAAGAAGAGATTATTTGTTACTAAAATTATTTTTTATTCATAATTTTGTCCTGAATATTGATTGCCAAATAAATCAAGTATATGTCACAGTTTTCAACCAGTTATATTTATCAGTGTTTTTCATATATCTAAAATTTCATAAAATACGCGATAGTGCCTTTGTGATATCACTCTACGGCCCGATTGCGGCGGATCAGACAAATTGTCCTGTTCTTATTTTGATATTGTCCATCATTGTGCTCAAGATGATATATACCGATGCGAAAATTATATTTTTTTTTATTGCCATGTCTCCGTATACGACAATTGTTATGTTTCTTGCTGAAAGAAATTCACTCACTATTCTTTGTTTCGTATGTGGCGCACATATCGTTAACAGACTTTATTTTCAACTCACTACTTCGCTATTATCTAATAGCGATAAGTCTTGAAACTATATGCATAATAACGAGATGTTTGAGAATTACATGAAAAAATACACACATGAGAGAAATTACTTTTTTTATAGACATATTTTATCTTTTTATAAAATTAAGAAGCTAAGAAAATGTATATATTACTTTCCGGGCACTTCTTGTATTAAAATGTATATATATGTTGTTTTTTATATTTTGTCCACACATAATCTCACGAAGCATTGTATTCCAACTAAATCATTAGATTTATGAATTTCTGCATTCTTAGGTTCTAAATTTAATTCAAATTTTTTTTTCTATTTGTTGAGTTTTTTTAACACCAAACATTCTCAAAAATCGTTGATTTTTCAGATAATTTTTT
Organism: Formica exsecta; assembly: GCF_003651465.1. Classification (NCBI taxonomy): domain Eukaryota; kingdom Metazoa; phylum Arthropoda; class Insecta; order Hymenoptera; family Formicidae; genus Formica; species Formica exsecta. Next base: position 588,765 of record NW_021853570.1, read on the forward strand.
AATTACATAACAGTATCGCGAGGATATTGATAATGAATATACATTATTCTATGCGTCCGATTTGTTTGCGTCGTGGACAGTAAAAAGATTTACGCTTTGTTAATTACGATTACTTAGGGTCCAGCAAAATATTTCCAGTAAGCCAAAGACGTCAAACATCAACAGGTCTGAAAGTTACAAGGAGCGGATACATCATAAGGTAACTAAAAACACATTATTTATAAATACTCAATATAATGCTAAAGTTACCATCTATTAAATTATTTTATGCGACAATTAAAAAATATTAAATTTTTACTACGTTTTTAACTTATTAAAAATCATATATTATTATATAATATAAAGAATTTTATTGAAATCACATTTACACAGACACACAATATATTTAATAATCTATTTTACACACCATACAAACATAATTGCGTGTATGCGTGTCTCGAGTTTCATATCAGGATGTTTGTATTTAAAAAAATGATTTCATAATTTTTGCCATCCATTGACGGATAGACACCCTGTATAAGATAATATGCATACCCTATAGATTTGGATAATTTATCTTTCTTAATAATTTTATTACATAATTTACAGAGAGAATTAGGCATATGTTCAACTTTTTCCTTAATAATGAGCGAATATTATTAAAATATATATTTCTTCTTTATGAGAGGATATATTGTAATCTCTTATTTTATTGCTTTGTCTTAATTACTAAAATTAATATTGAAAATTGTAATTGTGAAATATTCTTTCGACATTTCGAGACAGAAATGTATCTAAAAAAAATGCATCAAGTATTCATAAACATCATATGTTACTACATTGTTTAGCAATAAAACTCAATTGCTCTAGTATAGCTATATATAATTTAAGTAAACTTATAACTAAAGTGGCATATTTTCAATTGCAGCGGCAACTGAGAGAAAAGAGGAAGACCAGCGATCCGAATCTCTCCAAAACAAAGTAAGTATTTTTTATTATATTTACATGTTGATATTTGTGCATTGATTGAGTTCCTTGTGTGATAATTAATTGTGGCAAAATGCTATAAATTTTTAATGCACACGAGTATAAAACTGCAAACATTATAGACCATTTTGAAAGATCAATAAGATTTAATAACAATATTAATACTTATTATCATGATAGATATTAATAGTATCATGCAAACGAATTTACAATTGCACATGATAAGTGTCTTGTTTATCAATAAATTATATCGGGCAGTGTCAATGTGTATAGTTAAATAGATAAAATTCTTTCTTTATGGTTATTTTTCTTCAAAAGTATCGTAATCGATTGGAAAAGTATTATACTTAATATATATATATATA
>NW_021853570.1:590373-609937 GCF_003651465.1 Formica exsecta
TATATATATATATATTAGGAGAAATTATCTCACTTCTGACGTAATTCACTAGATAGCTATATATTGTTTTCGAAAGATCTGTTTCTTTTGTCTACGCTTGTACTTTCTTTTAACTTTTTCTTTCCATTTTTCCTTCTGAATTTATAAATCTATTTCGTTTTGAATGCAGCAGCCACAAGAAAATCTCTGAAATGTTTTCAGTATAACTTATACGCGTGTAAAGAGCGCGTGAAATGTTCGCACTATCATATTGATCGAAAACAAATTGTCAAATTCGAATTCGACGATTGGATTGAGTTGTTAAAAATGGAGTTGAACGAGAGACTGATTAGACTAGGCTTTTAACTCCACGTGCTGCTAAAGTCGTATGAAACGCAGATCTCTGTGAATTTTTGGCAGCGTTCCCTTCTCTCGCCTCACCTCCCCCAGTCAGTTTTCCATAATGAACACGTGCAGAGAGCGCAGACTCGTTTCTTGTCGTACGAAGGTGTATACAGGGCTTTCGTTCGGGAGGCCTTCAGTGTGACGTTCAATTCCGCGGATGGGCTATTGCGTAGCTTCGACAGCACGAAACACCCACGCTTTCGGAACGCTTTTGAAACGGCCGCTTTTCCGTTTGGCACGGCAAAGACTTCGACTCGACGAAGTCTTACGAGAGCACTCCCGGATTCGGATCTGTTTGTGTCGCTTTTATAATCTTTTTCTTAATTATTCGATGGTAAAAGTCGTTCTAAATTTACTGATTAAAATTCTTATGCAGTTTTCGATTCGCATCCAGTGGCTTCAGCTGACTCAATTTCCGAGTCAATATGAATCAACGCCGTTTTTTCTATTCGTATTTTAATAAAATCGTACTCTCTTTCGATGGGGATATGTGGATTAACAATTAAGGGAAACTAAGCGCAAGTTTCTGGAAAGTTTAATGGCAATACGATATATTGTTTAATGACAATAGGATACAATGATTGAATCTTTGATTATTAAGGGTTTTTTACCTTGTAAAAATGCTTTTTATAGACAAGTATACGCTATTTAAATCTCTTTAAAAAGATATTTAAATATCTTTTCATTTAATTTAGAAAGAATGAACGTCATGGTATTTTTTAGATTCATAGTCTTTTTTCCTAAAATCTTGTTTCTCAAAATTGTCATAATCATTAATGCTTCTTTTAAAATCATGGATTTTTATCTCTTACGCCTATTACAGTTGATATACATACATCAAGGTTCGATGATACGGTTGTATGTGATTAAACTGTAATTATATCAGCCGAATTATAAATACGAAAATAAGATAGAAATTAAAACTATACAAGAAGGGAGGGAGGGACAGAGATCTTTTTAAGGTATAAAATTCTTTTATTTAACATACATTCAACTTGTATATATGAAAAACGCTTAGAATCTCATTTAAGTTATGCATTACACATTTCGTCGTATCTTTAGATCTAAGAGAGATATGCAAGTGTTCTGTTTGCAATGACTCATTCTGTATATATTGCTTGCTGAAATTTAGAAATTTGCAATAGAAAATATTGAGAGTAAATAATTGATTGATAAGGCTGTCGTTGCTGTGTTAATTTATAATCGTTATTAACATAGAAATAATAAATATTTGGCAGAGATATATGTCATTGAAAAGTATTTCCCATTTTGTTTGGATATATTTCAAATAAGCACTTTCACACATATCTCTCGGTGTAAAAAATTATCATTAACAATTTATTCTAAATAAAATCATATGGGGAGTGATCGCAATGTATAATAATTGGAATATTTTCTCAAAATTAACATTGGGCAATATGAAACAAAATATATATTTCGAGTATTTTAATAAATCTAAATTATGCAAACAAAATACTGCATCGCGTATCATTCTTTTTTTATATAAAGAATAGGAAGCAAGCACGCGAAATAGAATTTCTTTAAAAGTTTATGTCGTTAAAGAAGGATTTTCTTATCTTTTATAACACAAATAGTTGGACATTTCACTTCGATCTTATTATCTCGCTTTATCTGCTTTTTTATTTTAGCGAGATTTTTCGGTAAAATTTGTTGCTTTGTTCCGAATTAACGATATTCTGATTTGATCAGTGCGAGAGTATTTTTAAATGGAACGTTGCGACTAACTTGACGCTGCATAGCTTTCCATTTTTATCTCTGAAAGTCAATTAAGGAAGTAATTTAGGGAACGTTCGACTGACTAAATATCTAAATCCGAGAAAGACTTGCACGATTATCGTTTTCTAAATAATTGATAACCGATCCGGGAGGACTAATAACATACTGATAAATGATATATTAAACGCATATTTCGAAATTCATGTATCACGAATTGCAAAAAAGCTATATTATGCGCGGTTATTTATACAGCGGCCAGAGAACTCGTGCTCGTAATTTTGTTGGTGAATGACAAGCGAGTCTATCGGTGCTTGTTGCACGGCGTTTGCCTTCGCATTTCGAGCATCTCGAGATGATTTTAAAAAGGCATGCAGAGAGAAAAGAGCCGCGCTATACATACGTGCAATACAACTAAATTATATATATATATATTTTTTATTACATTTAAAAAAAAAAAAATACGCAATCGGTTTTATTTATTGTGATCCTTTTAGAATGCATTTGAGTAATTAAAAGTGATCTCTTCATTAGAGAGATAGTCCTTTTTTTAATATCTTCTATTGGATTAATTCTACGAAAAGAACTGTTTACCGCTATTATCTACCGTAAAAATAAAAAACAATTTTATTTCGTATACTTAATTATTATGTACTTAGTTCTTTTTATAAAATTATCGTAAATTAACGTGCGATTAAAAAACTTGAATTACACGAAATGCCTTTTGTGTGTGTGTGAAATTAAAGTGCAAGATCACACTTGTAACACAAAACTGAAATTTTATTTCACATATTACACTCAATAAAATGTATCGACATCTTGAAAAAGAAAAACGACGAATTTGAATATGAAAAAAAAAAAAATTATTTTTTATATGAATCACGGTTTGAATGAGGAAGATTAGAGGCCTATCTCCCCTCTCTACCCTCTTTCTGTTTTTCTCTTTAGAGAAAATAGATATAATTATATAGATAAATAGATACAATTTTTATTTGAGAAAATACGATATGTGTTAACTGAGGTGGATCAAAGAATCTAAAACTTCAAAATCGCGATTATACTTGCAGGCTGAAGACTTTTACGAGAGCTCTCTCTCTCTCTCTTTATTTTACCTCTATTTTAAAGAATCGATAAGAGATTGTGTGAACGAGAAAAAAAACCGATCCGTTTTTATCAGGTTCCTCTAACATGGGTGCACGCTGGTAAATGGAATGATGTCAGAGCACGGATATGTCTTGGCTTTTATTTCCGAAGCGATCGATATCCTCGAATCAATACGATTGTACAGAGAGTCTTTCACTAAACGCGATTCTTTGAGCCACGAATTTTTTAGACATTTAGTGCAAAATGCGCTTACTTGAGTGAGAAAGAAAAAAAGAGAGACTCTTTCTCTATATATTATTATATACTTTCAGCCTCCACTTAGAAATTTGTATATCCCATATGAATGCATGTGCATTTAAAAACTTTCTTATCATTATATGGAGGCACGAGTTTGATAACGATTTAATGATTATTTTGACTATTTTGGCGCTGAGAAATAACGAGTGAGAAAATCACAATAATTTTTATAACACTTTGGTGCTATACTATTGTGTCGTAAAATGATAGAATGCTCTGTAAACTTTGAAAATGTAAGAGAACTAGACTAGATTAGATTGAAACTAAACTGGATTGAAAGAAGATTAAGATTAAACTAAATTGAAACTACTGATCAAAACTAAAACTTGTTATAAACGCGAATATTTTGCTTTCTAATTCGAGATTCTTTCATTAACGGTATATCAGAAACTCTTGATAAATACATAAAAAAAAGTATAATGCTGGGGAATCAAGTGAAAGTATAAAGTTTAGTATTATCATATATTATCAATGTTACATAATATTTTATCTTTCCTGCCTTCTAGGCACTATAAATTTTTAGCTTTGGTTGGTTTAGGGCAGATTTATATAATGATATGTAAAAGAAATTTAAAGTGAATTTATAAGTAAGATGTTAATGGAATTGTGTTAATGTAAATGAGAATAATTTTATTGAATTCAATAATTCAAAAATTCTTATTATTGAATAAAATAGATTGTCTTTTTTAATACTTTACAATCTTTTCTTACAATCAAAAAAAAAAAAAAATATGAAAAAAAAAAACAAAATAAATAGTTATTGATAAATAGCTTCTCTTCCTCTCTTACATATATAAACACTTATACACAGAAAATTGAAGAAAAAAATATAACGTAGATCATAGTTGATTTTTATATATAAAAGCAGAAATTTTTTTAAATAAAAGAGAAAAAAGGGGCCCATATATTATACATTAAAATGAATATTTAAAAAGTTAGTTATAGTAATATACATGTATATATTTTTTATATCAAAAAGGGATTCCTAAAAAAGATTCTATGGCATTTACTGAGAATTAAGCATATTCTCTTATTGTCGAGCACTATCAATATTTTTACGAGAAAATTTCTGTCAAATGTATTAAAAAGAAAGATATATAGCTCGTGACTACTATTCTCTGCATATTCTTTTAAAGGTCTCTCTTTATTGGGAACGTTACCTCACATACAATTTAGATTGAAATGCCACTGTACTGTATTATACAGCCTTCAATATTGAACCAGCGACCTTTAAAATTTCGCTGTTTTACTATCAATCTATTAATCTAAATATTTTAAATAACTCATCTAATAACAATATTTTATTTCATGTAACATGAATATGTGAAATTTACCCTAAAGCTAAAGTATAATAACATATAAACCGAGAAGAAGCCGAGAATATCTGTATTGAATGCATGCACGGGCAAAGTGTGCGGACACGCGCGTGTGTTTCTTCGTGTCGTATATGACATGTCGATGAAGCCCTCGGAGGACTAAAAGGGAATAAAAAACAAACAAAAAAAATGAGGCAACACGGCTCCCGACGCGTCCGCCCTCGTCTTGTTTCTCACGGTAACGAGATCCCGAGCGATCCTGAGTTGGTGGCGGTAACCCTACGTTCGGACCGATCAGCTGATGCCGCCGCCACCCCCAAGGGTTATTCGGATGCTGACGAAAGCATTACCGAAATACTTATGCCGAGTGACGACGCTGCCACTACCATCGCTGCGCGCGATCATCTGCGCTGTCTTAATGAACGACGTACGAGGTCCGAAAGGTATTTTTTTTATCAATATCCATCGCGCGAGGAAAAAAGATTTCTTGCTGTCGCAGCGAAACTGTGTCCGTTACTATTTGTTCGATGTGAAGAAGTGACTCGACTTTATTACGATAACCGATTATTTATTCGATATTTTATATATAGCGAAATCTCCTATTGGTAGAATAGAAAAATCTGGAGCAAAACTCTTGTTTATAAGAAATATTTATGAAGTCCAACTTCGTAAAAAAAAAAAAAAAAAAAAAAAAAAAAAAAAAAAAAAAAAAAAAAAAAAAAAACAGATAAAATAAAGATAAAATAAAGCTTATTTCTGTTGAGAAAAAATCAAAATTTTCTCGCTTTCTACAGCTTTATTCTCAAAAATCTTATCAATTTTTCCGCTAAAATTAGAAATATCTATAAATTAAACGAAAAAAATATATATACATGTATATGTTTTTATTAATATTATATATATATATATATTTATTTATTTATTTATTTAATATATATATAAGATAAAAAATAAGATTATAAATTAGCGAAAAAACTGCATGTATTAATTTATATGTGTAATATTTTCTATATGAAATAAAAAAGGAAAATCTTTAATATTTAAAAGCTATTATGACGGAAAAAATTTCTTAATTTGATGTATTTCAACGTACGAACTCTCGATATGATACGTCTCTAAAAGTAAAGGACTAAAGAAAAAGAGAATTTAATTTTCAACATCTGACGACAGAGTCTTTATGGCATCAAGAGTCGAGTGTATCCTGCTTATAAAATCGATATGATAGTGCGAACTGCGTCGAAAGATACTAGATGTTATAATTAATTGATAACAAAATTCATAAATTGCTAACGATTGACTATAGAGTCGGTTCCAGCGATTGCGAACCTTCCGGAACCTTTCCCGGGAATTCGGCCGGCAGTTCATCAAACAGCAGCCTATCGACTAGGAGTCTGGATAGTCCCAGTACCAGCCTGGAGCAGGTACATCCCACCACATCGGCGGCAAACGCTTCAACTTCGTGGGACAGTGACGTCGATGTCGAGGCTGATCCGCCGGATTGGAGCCAGGCTGTCAGCGAGGACGTTCTCACACAACTCAGCAATTCAGAGAAAAAGAGACAGGATGTTATTAACGGTGAGTAATCATTTTGTTCTAAAATTGCCCCGATATAAGAGGTCGCATTAATAAAGTATCTGCAAAATCTTTTTTTCTTTTTTTTTCCAGAATTATTTCACACCGAACGTTCCCACGTTCGCGCGTTGAAAGTGCTTTCGCACGTCTTCCACAAACCTTTGTTGGAGTCCCAAGTGCTGCCGTTGGATCAGATTCAGCTGCTTTTCTCCAACTTGGACGAGATGTTGATGATCCATTCGCGCTTCAACCAGTCGATGAAACGAAAGAAGAAGGAGAACCCATGTGTAGGCGACGTGGGTGAACTTCTGCTAGAGATGTTTGACGGTGAGGCCGGCGAGGCGTTTGAGAAGGCTGCGTCGACTTACTGCGCTAAGCAACAAGTTGCCTTGGACGCTTTGCGCGATCGTCGACGCAAGGATTCCAAGCTGAACGCTTTCCTGAACGAGGTGGAAGCGAATCCATTGTGCCGCCGGCTTCAGTTGAAAGATCACATACTCACCGGTATGCTGCGACTCACCAAGTACCCGTTGCTATTCGAAAACCTTGCCAAGTACACGCCTGACAGTAACGAGAAAGAAAAGGCGGCCGTGTTACGAAGTCTCGAACGCAGTAAAGAGATCCTGAGTCGCGTTAACCAGGCGGTGAAGGAGGCTGAGGACTATCAGCGACTTGTAGACATCCAACGAACGATCGATCGATCGGCCTTTGACAAGTTCGATCACCCGACCGTACAGGAGTTCAAGCATCTCGACATCACGAAGCGCAAATTGATTTACGAGGGACCGCTGCAGTGGCGACGCACCGAACCGAATCGATCGATGCCGAATCGCTCGGTGCCAAAACCGGTAGATCTGCATGTAGTTCTGCTCGATGATACAATCTTCTTCCTACATCGACAAGACGACAAATATCTGCTTAAGTTTATTAACACGACCAACCAGGCAGGCAATTCCGTGCTCAGTCCAATCGTCAAGCTGTCCACTGTACTCGTACGCCACAATGCCGCCGAGAAGGACTCTCTCTATCTGGTTAATACGTCGCAGAACGGCGCGCAAATGTACAATCTAGTGGCGCCGTCTTCCGCGGAGCGCAAGCTCTGGTGTAAACACATCTCCGAAGCCGTGGAAGCTTACAAGGCGCGCGATCGCCAAGGAAGAAGACCAACGCCGCCTACTATGCTCCCGGAGGAACCGACGCACGCGATGGAAGACGGATCGCCTTCAGAAGCAGACAGCGTAATTGTTGAGAAGGCTCAATCACAGAATAGAGAATCGAGGGAGCTTGGACAAAACGCTGCTGCCGGTATGCAGGAGCATGATGAGGAGACACCGGAAAACACCACTACTACGGAAACTCCCACGATCGAACAAACGCAACAACGGACGCAACAGCAATCGACTGTTGAATCGCCCATGACAGGTTGTATTCCGAGTAAAACATAGTTTATAGCCGCAGACATTAACCTTTAGACCGCCGGAACGCCACTATAGTGGCGCGAGTTCTCAACGGTGCCTTTATATTGAATATCTTTGATATATATGCATTTTTTTCTAAGGAATTTTTACACTTTTTTTCCCGGCGGTCTAAAGGTTAATTCATGAGCTGAAGGAACAATATTTGACACATTTCATTATACACATATTCTTTCACACATTTATATTATATTTAATGCGTATTGTGTGACATTTGCACGTCACATAGTTTATTTATTTTGGAATGTATAATAGAAAGAATGATTTTCAATCAAATATATCTGCAATATGGAATCAGAACTTTTAAACATGAATTATAGTTAATGTCCATATGTATAATACACATCTAACAAAACATTTTCTAGTAGTTTATAATAATAATAATAATAATAAAATTAAATCATTTTTAAGATGGTTCATATTTTTTTTTCTACATGTAGGTGTAGCGGAGCCCTTACGAATGGTCACATGCACTCAGCTCTCATTGATAGATCCATTGGAAGTTCATGTAGAGGTACCACCGGTGCATATTGCAGAACCGGTCCTTACACCAATAGGTACAAGTTTCTTTTTTTAATGTAATTTTAAATTATTTTATTTTATTTTATTTTAACCGTTTTAAAACAAATTATTAAATACTGCTGACATTTTACATGAAATTTTTACCAAATTTGAATGATATTGCAAAAGTTATTGCACTTATATATACTTTCATATAATAATTGTGGTATCGAGTATACTGTATAACCGATATATATAACAATTAATAATTTTTAACATAAAATCTCTTAGAAAAAATTTGCACAGTTTTGTGATTTCACTGAAACAAGACACAATTTAATAGCAAAAAAAAAATATATGGACGTTTGACATTTTCCAGAATGTCTGAGGCGTAAGGACGAAATAATCAAACAGGCTCTACTTGAGAAGCACATATTAATGGCAGATATATTAAATATTCCTAAAGAAGATTTCGAGCATGTGGCAGACATAGCATCTGAACCATCCGCTGAGAAAGAACCCGCTGAACTTATACTTGCTGCTATTAGCCAAAGTATTATTAAGAGGCAAACTCTTTTTTTAAAGTTTTAATACTTATAAAATAACTATTTTGAAGAGAAATATATATTTTTCTAAACAAAATATTCAAGTTTGACTTGATATATTATTGAAAGCAGAAATATATAAAAAATGATAAATTTGAAGAAGATTTTTGAAAATTGACCAACTTTTATTTATTTGATTTAAAATGCACAAAAAAAATATAATTTTATACTAAAGCAAATGGATAGCATATACTAATAGTATTACTAATACATCCAACTAATAGTATTTATTTCTCAATAATTTATATGAAAAAAGGGAGAATAAAAAAAAATGTAAACACGCTACATATATTAACATTTTACTTTCTCCTACAGCGGATCATCTAGTGGGAATGTTGAATTCTGCATTAAATGTAAGCGAAACGGAAACGATATTTGCATCGTGTGGAGCATCGGCATTATCGTCTCCCGCTGCATGCGAAGCTACCGGTTGTCCCACGCTACGAAACCATTCGCATTCTCAACAATCGATCATGGGGATGATGCAGCCAATTTGTCATTATCTTACGTCCCAGCTTTCGCAACTGTCACAACTCCTGGTAAGTATGCCGTAAAAATATTCTATTTTCTTCATTCTCGTTATCTTCACTTATCTAACATCTTCAGAATACTAACACTACATTTGCCTCTGACCAGACAAGAAACGATAGGCTTCACGATTGTAGTTGGAATTCTGTCGTTCTTTTAGATAAATGAAGGTAAAATGATACATTATACCTTCCATTATACCTTTCACTATATCTATTATTCTTAAAGAGTGACATATGATATAAAATTATCATTTATACATGCTTTATCATTTTTTTATGTGTGATTTTTTCACGAAATTAAAAATTATATAAACTAAGAATAAACTAATGTTTGTCTCCTGTTTTGAAGTGTTCTGTTATCTACATAATAATAAAATTCATTTAAAATAATGCTAATAACTATGAAACAATTATGAAGCAAATTTACTTTCTCTGATCCAAACACTTTACTTTGCAAGAGAGCAAAAAGAAAGACAAGCTACATTGTCAATATTTGATCCAACTTTTATGTACAAAGATAATTTATACACACATTTGTGACTCTATTACCGCTTTTTATAAACTCTTGATATTATGTAAAATGTAAATTTTTTTTTTTCCAAACTAATTATATATATATAATTTTTTACAAATAGTTTAATTTTGTTTCATCGAGAAAGAAAGAGAGAGAGAGAGAGAGAGAAAGAGAGAGAGAGAATGTGTGTGTGTTTCTGTCTAAAAAAATAAATTTCCAAAATCTTTGTATATTATCTCTGTTCTTTAGCAAAATTTTGATTATCTTTTATATCTTTCTATTTTAGAGCATTTTTTATTTGTGTGTAGGCATTTTCTTTTTTCTTTCAAAACTTGGATACACATTTAATTATGAAAAATAGCAAGAAAACACAACTAAGATAAACAGAGTTTATCTCTAGTTTCGTGTTTTTCAACATTTTACTAAATTTGATGTGTCAACTTTTGATGTACTCTTTATAGATAGAGACACAAAACATATGTTCTGCGTTACATTCAGGCTATTATCAAATATTAATATAATGATTTTCTTATCTTTCTATTAAAATATATTTTCATAATGTTAAGTCCACGAAATTTCTAAGAAAAAAATTATGATGCGAAAAATTTCTAGATGCGGAAAATATATTGATAACCAATTATTTAAAAATGAATAATTCCATTTTTAGCTTTATTTGAAAAATACAATAGATCTTTTTTGCGCTAACTTAATAGATTACAACTAATAATTATGACATCTATTTTATATTACATTTATATAACTTTTTTTGGAGAGATATATTTATTTTTTAAATCTATTTCACAAATTAAAGTAATTTTATCAGCAAACAGTAATAATAGATAATCAACATTTATGTGAATTTAATTGCTCATTTGCGCTTTTGCTCGCTATTTCCTCGCTTTTCACATCATAATCTGAAATGATTGATAAGTGCAGCTAAATCTTGAAATATACTTATAAACATGCTCGATTTTGAAAAAGAATATTAGACAGAGGAAGTAAGCTGAACGAAATTCTCTCTGCGAATAAAATTTAAATTTATTAGCATGACAAGATTAAATATGAAAGACTTCTGTATATTGTTATTTTTCTTTCTCTTTCTTCTGTTATGTAAATTGCGTATATAAAGGACTCGTCTACTTACATAAAATCTTTGCTACTATATGGAACACTAATCATTTTTAATGCTAAGACACAAAAACCATTAGAAATGCGATACTATTGCATATGTATAAAATATTTAATAACATTATTGGATAATATTTTATTATTATTATTATTATTATTATTATTATTATTATTATTTTTAATAAACTTATTTTATAGATATAATAATTAATTAAATCTATTGATATATTAATTTATAAGTTTCAGATGTATTATATTTAAAGACGCTACCTCTTTCGAAATCACGATAACCTTATAATATATTTTCAACATCGATGAAGCAATTGTGAATGAAGCAATTACTGATATCATGTGAAGCAGTTTGCCTTTTACGAGCGTCACAAAGCGACAAACAAACGATCGCAATCAATGACCTTTCGTCATCTCATATAATACATATATATACATATTTTCTTTACACTTGAAATGTTAAATCTTTTGATTCTTGAATTTTTCATTTGTAAAATTTTTAAACTTCATGCTTTTATATGAAAATTCCATATCTTTTTTTATTACCGCTAATTTTCCATATAAATATCATATTAATATTAATTTAGGAATTTGCCAGAACTCTATAAAATGTGATAAGAATAATTATTTTTTTACACAAACATATAACTATCTAACTATCATATGATTCGTTTCTCTTAATTTACATTAAAAATTAAAACTCTGGCAAAAATAAAACTTTAATATGAATAGAAAATTTCGAAAATTTCGTGTTTTTAATAATATAAAAATATATTGCTAATAACTATGAAACAATTATAAAGCAAATTTACTTTCTCTGATCTTCAGAGAATCAGATATAAAGATAATCAAAAACACTTTACTTTGCAAGAGAGCAAAAAGAAAGACAAGCTACATTGTCAATATTTGATCCAACTTTTATGTACAAAGATAATTTATACACACATTTGTGACTCTATTACCGCTTTTTATAAACTCTTGATATTATGTAAAATGTAAATTTTTTTTTTTCCAAACTAATTATATATATATAATTTTTTACAAATAGTTTAATTTTGTTTCATCGAGAAAGAAAGAGAGAGAGAGAGAGAGAGAGAGAGAAAGAGAGAGAGAGATTATGTGTAATTTTTTCACGAAATTAAAAATTATATAAACTAAGAATAAACTAATGTTTATCTCCTGTTTTGAAGTGTTCTGTTATCTACATAATAATAAAATTCATTTAAAATAATGCTAATAACTATGAAACAATTATGAAGCAAATTTACTTTCTCTGATCCAAACACTTTACTTTGCAAGAGAGCAAAAAGAAAGACAAGCTACATTGTCAATATTTGATCCAACTTTTATGTACAAAGATAATTTATACACACATTTGTGACTCTATTACCGCTTTTTATAAACTCTTGATATTATGTAAAATGTAAATTTTTTTTTTTCCAAACTAATTATATATATATAATTTTTTACAAATAGTTTAATTTTGTTTCATCGAGAAAGAAAGAGAGAGAGAGAGAGAGAGAAAGAGAGAGAGAGAATGTGTGTGTGTTTCTGTCTAAAAAAATAAATTTCCAAAATCTTTGTATATTATCTCTGTTCTTTAGCAAAATTTTGATTATCTTTTATATCTTTCTATTTTAGAGCATTTTTTATTTGTGTGTAGGCATTTTCTTTTTTCTTTCAAAACTTGGATACACATTTAATTATGAAAAATAGCAAGAAAACACAACTAAGATAAACAGAGTTTATCTCTAGTTTCGTGTTTTTCAACATTTTACTAAATTTGAGTGAATTGCAGGAAATCATAAAGGAGAGAGAAGAAGAACGGGAAAAATTACGAAAAGAATTGCGTAGAAGTAGAGAACGTATACATGCACTTGACACCGACGTACAGCGCCGTGAATTTTCAGAAGTGATAACCACGACAACACACACGCAAACAGCAACTGGTTAGTCCTCTATTTATTTTAATTTTACCTCTACACAATTATTTTAATATATTTATATAATAACTTTATAAAAATATGACAGGTATTTCAAAAATACATAGTCTATCTTTCTCTCCATAATTTGCTCATGTAACGAGATGCTTGCAATATGTTTAAAAGAAGATGCATTTAAATAATTGTAAAGTAGTCCAATAATGTATATTATTTTGTTTTTACAGATGACGTCGTGCATCAAGATAGTTGCACCGATGACATCATTCGCGATGTAAGAAAGATTTTCTAACTTTATTATACTTTATTATATATTCATTAATATTGGGTTGAACAGAAAGTTCGTTCCGTTTTTTCCTAACAGATTAAGACTCAAAAAACGGCACGAACTTTCCGTTCAACCTAATATATATGTGTTGCATTAAATTGCATTTTTATATTCATTACTCTCAATGAATTAACAAATTACAATGTATTTTTTAAGTATTATTTATATAAAGTGTATAGAAATTGTTTCTAAAATTATTCTCAAAATTATTTTTTAATACGTTATTATTTAATAAACAATATAAAACTACTCTGTTTCATCAAAGTTATTATATTCAAAGTTAATGGTAATGGAAATGGCTAGAAATATTATTGAGCCTTTTCAGAGATACCTTTCAATTGTCATCTTTTAATTACCTTTAAATTATTGTGTATCCTATATTTATATCTATTTTATATAACTTTCGAATTATGTAATATTTATAATTATATGATATTTTTCGTTATTTGGTTTTTTATGTAATTTTTAGAGAGTTTTATACAGCGTTTTCAAACTATTTCGCAATAATGTTTCCATTGATTTATTGGAATCCGCCATGAAATTACATGTAATTATTACGATAATCAATATAAAAAATTAAAAAATCGCAATATATTTAAAAAAATGTTGCATATTGTGCGTTATGTGCTTGAAAAATATTGAATTGATGACTTATTTATCGAATTATGTAGGCAAGCCCATGTCATTATTCGACTTAGTTTTGTGATTTACCCTCTTATCGTGTTGATCTTTCTTCTTAATTATTCAGAATAGACAACACTTTCAAAATCGTAATTAATGATAACAAGGGCATCTCTTGCTGCACAAAGTTTACGCGATATCATCTCAATTTATCGTCGAATAATGAGATAAATGGCTAAAGTTATACCCCCCACAGCTCGATATCTCTAATCTTGAATAGTTTCGGTGTGTCTGTCAATTTATCAGCATCTCTCTTTCTTTCTCTCGTTATTATACATATGCTCATTCGAAAATGGGCATTTTAAAGTTTTACAAGGCTCCCGGATTGAAGGCGGGACAGCTGAAGAGCAAACTACACAAGGTGTCGGAAATCGAGACTTCGGTGACCGATCTTGAGACAGAATTGTGTTATTACGTAGAGATCACCGAGCCGCTCCGGGAAGAAGAGATTAGGATATTAAAATGGATCTTGTCACCTCCCTTCGAACGAGAATGCTTGCAATATGACAGTGTATTCAATAATATTCAAGATGATGCTGTTGTTATTGAAATTGGACCCAGGTAAAAAATTTACACATCTAATATCTCTCTAATTGTACTTTTTTTATTTCTGCTCTATAAAAATTAATTCTTTATGATTTGTAATAAAACAATTTTCTATCGTTATAGGTTGAACTTCTCAACAGCATTTTCCACTAATGTAGTGTCCATTTGTAAATCTGTGAAATTGAATAAAGTCACGAGAATAGAAGTGTCAATTAGATATTGTATCAAATTTAAAGGGCTTGTCGATAAGAAAGTAGAAAATGACGTATGTGTATATTCTTTATATTGACTCAACTATCAGTGATTTTCATTGATATGATTAAAACTATTAAATTTATTTAATATATAAAACAATCTCTATATTTTCTTTGTAAAATAACACTGCACATATTATTCCACAGATTGTAGAGATATTGGGAGATAAAATGACAGAATGTAGATACGTAAAACCTGTTGAAACATTTGATCATGGCTTTAGGCCAGAGAAATGGTTTGAAGTTGACCTAATTAAAAAAGGCAGGAAAGCTTTGGAAGAAGTTAATTTGAAATTGGGTAAGTGCTTGTAAGTGTGTGTAATTAAAGAAAATTAACTTTAGACTTTTACAACTTTTCTTTTGATTAAAAGTAAGAACATAGATATTCAGTATATATCTTTTAAAGTAAAATTTGACAAATGTGTAATAATTATCAAAATCTAGAAGCTCAAGAGTGAGCAAGACAAATATCAGAATTCAAATTCTCATTTCAATTCCCATGAATAATTTCTAATACTAGAGTATGACAAAATCAAATCAATAAATCACTTAAATTTTTTACTATTAACGTTTGATAGTATAAATAGGTAAAATATATCGAAAATTTTCGTTTTAACTGTTCTTCATTACTAAATGCATGTATAATCAATCTATATATGTCCTAGATTTCCAGCAAAAGTTGAGCTTAGTAATTAATCAAATCTATTTAGACAGCCATTAATTCATGAACTATCCTCCCTCTGTAAAGAAAGAATTTATTCTATCTGATATGAAACAAAATGAGATACAAAAAAGTAATTTATTTCTACCATCACACAACATACGCGCATAATCTGATTTTATAATCCAATGTGGCTGCAGTGAGAGCCCAAGAATCTTAGACATCAGAGACATATGAAAGAACTTCTTACGCAGTAAACAATAGGCGAATCGATTGATCACACTTGAGCAATTTCGAAAAGGTAGATTAGGTCAAAACGAATGATCAATATTATTTTGCAGGCTTGGCATTTGACGACTGGGATTTAGACTTTTATACCAAATTATTTCTTGAGAAATTAAAGCGTAATCCAACAAGCGTAGAATGTTTTGACCTTGCCCAATCTAACAGTGAACATAGTCGTCATTGGTTCTTTAAGGGACGTATTATTTTGGATGGTAAAGAAGAAGAAAAATCCTTGATTGACATGATTATGGACACACAAAATTACTCAAATTCGAACAATGTAATTAAATTTAGCGATAACAGCAGTGCTATAGAAGGATTTCAAGTCCCTGTCCTGTGTCCTGTAGAAACTCACAAATGTAGCAATTTTCATCTGGAAGATATGAAGCAGCATCTCATTTTTACAGCGGAGACACACAACTTTCCAACTGGTGTGGCACCTTTCAGGTAAATTTACACAATGAATAAGTAAACTTTCAAGAGTTAAACTAGAAGATGTCTTATAATCTTAAATTATATGTATATGTATTATGTTTTTACATCTTTTTTTTAAAATTGTATATGAACTTTAAACCATTCAAGTACTGATGCAGAATGTTGATAACAAATTTGAAATACAATTGGAATAGTCTAAATCTGAGGTATAATATATATAATATGTCTTCTTATTCTAATTTATAATCTTGAGTCAATTTCTGGAATTCTTTATTTTTTTTCTTTTTCTTTATTTGTTATATATTAGCTATTTAGCTTATTTCATGAATGATTATTTTATTTAAATTTATATCGAAAAGGTAGATTAGGTCAAAACGAATGATCGACCTCTATGATTAGTCTGTAACATTCTTAATTTTTTATATCTCTATATATTTTTTATATTACGTTTTGTAACATACTTTATGTTAACAGGAGTTCGTCGATGCACGCGGAGAAACGATTGGAGATTCAAATACGGAAAATCTTAAGCTTCAAGCGGAAACCGAGATGATGGGCGACAGCGTTGGCTGAAACGCAGCTGAAAAAACGTTCCGTCGATCATATCCTTTTGTTGATAACAAATTTGAAATACAATTGGAATAGTCTAAATCTGAGGTATAATATATATAATATGTCTTCTTATTCTAATTTATAATCTTGAGTCAATTTCTGGAATTCTTTATTTTTTTTCTTTTTCTTTATTTGTTATATATTAGCTATTTAGCTTATTTCATGAATGATTATTTTATTTAAATTTATATATTAACGTTTGATAGTATAAATAGGTAAAATATATCGAAAATTTTCGTTTTAACTGTTCTTCATTACTAAATGCATGTATAATCAATCTATATATGTCCTAGATTTCCAGCAAAAGTTGAGCTTAGTAATTAATCAAATCTATTTAGACAGCCATTAATTCATGAACTATCCTCCCTCTGTAAAGAAAGAATTTATTCTATCTGATATGAAACAAAATGAGATACAAAAAAGTAATTTATTTCTACCATCACACAACATACGCGCATAATCTGATTTTATAATCCAATGTGGCTGCAGTGAGAGCCCAAGAATCTTAGACATCAGAGACATATGAAAGAACTTCTTACGCAGTAAACAATAGGCGAATCGATTGATCACACTTGAGCAATTTCGAAAAGGTAGATTAGGTCAAAACGAATGATTGACCTCTATGATTAGTCTGTGACATTCTTAATTTTTTATATCTCTATATATTTTTTATATTACGTTTTGTAACATACTTTATGTTAACAGGAGTTCGTCGATGCACGCGGAGAAACGATTGGAGATTCGAATACGGAAAATCTTAAGCTTCAAGCGGAAACCGAGATGATGGGCGACAGCGTTGGCTGAAACGCAGCTGAAAAAACGTTCCGTCGATCATATCCTTTTTGATCTTGGTGCATTTCATGAGCGGTGCTGGAACGTTCTCGTATACCGAAAGAGATCAGAATTATTTGTAGAAAAAAAACTGAAAAACGCGCGAACGATACATATATACGTGTGTGAGACATATAATTCTTTACTGTGGATAATAATGCTACGTATATACAGAAGAGAGAAACAAGTCGTCATTAGCTGTTTTATTTATCTGATAAAATTTTTGGGAAAAACATTTGATAATATTTGATTATATGATAACATATATTTATATACTGTAACTTTTTTCAATTAATAGAAATTCGATGCATAATGTTATGGAATACGATATGTACTACAAATCTGAGTTCACAGATTATCTCTTTTTCTAGATGATCTTTTTTATTACTTTGTAAAACACCGAAAACATATGTCGCATATTTCTTATGCAATGTGATTTTTCATGTCCTGCCAAATTTGTATAGATTGTTCACATATAAAGTTCCTTCAAGATAATCTTACAGAAGAAAATTGTTTGCTGATGTGTATACCGAACAATATCGGCTTAACTCAGATTATTAAACACGATTATATATATGTGAGTAATATAATTATTATTAATAATATAATATAATGATTATATTAAATATCATGTTTCATGAATCGTATATCTTTTTAACAATAAATATCGATTAATTAAGATATTATATATACTACCCATGCTTTTTTTTGTTAAATTTTTCAAAAGTTTTTATCAAAATAAAACAGCTGATAAACTTTTGTTTCATTCCTGTATTCACCAAAATATGGATCGATGATTTTGCCAAAGATTTTATGTAAATAGATTTACATAATCTGCATTAATCTATCAGACGCAACTTTTTGTACATCATCGTGTTGTTATTTTGCGAACTGCGAGTCCTGTATATTATTATTATTATTATATTATATTATATATTATTATTATTAATATTATTATTATTATTTAAGAAGCCCGGTTTATATGTAAATGCAAAAACGGATAACGAAGTTATGCGCGAAAAATTTGTACACTTTAATTATTATTAATTATAACTATTGTTAATTTCTTTGAATTTTTCGTGCATATATCAATGTTGCAACATATAAATCTGGATTCCACTCATTATTTCAAAAAATAGTAAAATGGAAATTATATATGATAGCTTGTGAATATTCGATTCTTTATACCAGAAATATAGAAAAATCCTTTTGCGAGATATTAAGAGAAATTACATAAAAAATGCGATTTTCTCACATTCTTACAAAATTGTGCATTAAAAAGCTACTGTTTACAAATGGTGATCATAAGATGTATGTTAACAATTCGATACTCACATATAGAATATCTATAAAAGAACTGGATAGAAAAAAGTCTTGAGACGATCAACTTGTTACACATAATAAAAAAAATTGTGGATCAAAATTTTGCACGATTTACAGCTTCCACAATTCGTTAAATATCTGAGCAAAACACTAGAAATTGTTTTAGCATCTAAGATTTTATGGATTTTTGAGAAATCTGCTTTGTCTAAAAATCTAGGAATTTAAAATCCAAGGATACGAGGATTCTAAAATATAAGACTCCAAGAATCTACAAATATAAACATACAATTTTTTTATAAAGTAGACGGTAGTTTACGTACTTAAATAAATTTCGTACACACATATACCACGCTCGTGTGAATTCATGCAGGATGTCTCAAAATGTGTCTCAGATATGTATCACTAGCATAATCTTCTCTCGTTTTTTATTCATTTTACGATTTTAGAAATTATTTTTTTTTAATGAAGATTTAAATTTTTTTAAGATAATTAAATACTT
>NW_021853570.1:610128-654196 GCF_003651465.1 Formica exsecta
TATATATATATATATATATATGCCTGGTGAAATATGAAGTGTGTAATACTGCAATATAGTGGTGCCACAACGGGTACTGGAGGGCGACTAAGAGACATTCAAGCAATCGGTAGAGGAGGAAATTACATAGCAGGCACTGCAGGTTACAGTGTTGGCAATCTTCATATTTCAGGTATATATTATAATATTTTTATAATTAAACCAACCAAACCGAATTGAACCAATCCTTGTATGTAATGCTGGTTTTTTCACATGTCCAGCCTTGGATTACAGATTATTCATTCATATTTATGAATAAGCAATGACATAGTTATCGGTATAATCAGATATCCTATTTATTAAATAGACTACTCTTAAATATTTAATATTGAATTTTTTTCCTTATATTATTCCCATTTATTTTTTGCAGGCTATGACTTGCCATGGGAGGAGAAGGATGCAGTTTATCCCAATAACATGGCATTGCCGTTAGAAATAATAATCCAAGCAAGTAACGGCGCTTCTGATTATGGGAACAAATTTGGAGAGCCTGTCGTATGTGGCTTCGCGCGTTCTTATGGAGCAACGAATTATGCGGGAATTAGACGAGAATGGATCAAGCCTATAATGTTCAGTGGAGGTTTAGGAACGATGGATGCAAATTTGACTAATAAGGTAAGATTCTAAGATTTATTTAAGTATTGTAGATAGACTATCTTTTACGAGAACGATTAATTTCTTTAAACCACTTATCTTTCATTATTATTATTATTATACATTATTAATTTTTAGAAATCATATGTTAACACAACAATTTTTTGCCCCTTATTACTATCATATTTAGTCATGATATAAAAAATCACATTTTTGTTTATATTATACATTGAAATAAATAATTAGTTTCTTTTTTTTAACCATTACTTGTATTTGATAATATATATTGATAAAACATATACCTATAGAATTTTTTAAAAATTATTTCTTATTATGGTAAATGGATGTATATGATTTATTTTACACATGTGTATTTAATTAAAAATCTACATATATATTATGAAAATTATATTTCAAATTTCGAAGAAATTGTTTTAGATTCCCTAGTTTTGTTGTTTTGTAAATAAAGAATTCTTTTCGCTGAAAAAAAATATATATTGTTAAATCATTTACTGGACACGTTATTCCTTGTCAGGTTTCAGCAGAACGGGGTATGGAAGTGGTCAAGATCGGTGGACCTGTTTATCGAATCGGCGTAGGTGGTGGTTCAGCGAGTTCCGTAGAGGTGCAGGGTGACAACAGTACCGAGCTAGACTTCGGTGCTGTGCAGCGCGGCGATCCTGAGATGGAGCAGAAATTAAATCGCGTAGTGCGTGCATGCACGGAAATGGGTGATAGTAATCCGATCCTTAGTATCCACGATCAGGGCGCCGGCGGTAACGGAAATGTTTTAAAAGAACTAGTGGAGCCTGCAGGTGCCGTCATCTTTACTAAGAATTTTGACCTCGGCGATCGCAGTATCAGTACATTAGAGCTCTGGGGCGCGGAATACCAAGAGAGCAACGCGATTCTTTGCAAATCAAAGGACGAGGATTTATTAAAGAGAATCGCCGCGCGTGAAAAGTGCCCCATCAATTTCGTTGGCACTGTCACGGGAAATGGAAAAATCATTGTTTCCGAGGAGGAGAATTATGAACACGCGTCAAAGTATTTTAATAATGAAGACGGAAGCCTGGATGGCAGCAAGCATCCAGTGAATCTGGAACTAGAAGTTATTCTTGGATTAATATTATTATTATTATTTAAGAAGCCCGGTTTATATGTAAATGCAAAAACGGATAACGAAGTTATGCGCGAAAAATTTGTACACTTTAATTATTATTAATTATAACTATTGTTAATTTCTTTGAATTTTTCGTGCATATATCAATGTTGCAACATATAAATCTGGATTCCACTCATTATTTCAAAAAATAGTAAAATGGAAATTATATATGATAGCTTGTGAATATTCGATTCTTTATACCAGAAATATAGAAAAATCCTTTTGCGAGATATTAAGAGAAATTACATAAAAAATGCGATTTTCTCACATTCTTACAAAATTGTGCATTAAAAAGCTACTGTTTACAAATGGTGATCATAAGATGTATGTTAACAATTCGATACTCACATATAGAATATCTATAAAAGAACTGGATAGAAAAAAGTCTTGAGACGATCAACTTGTTACACATAATAAAAAAAATTGTGGATCAAAATTTTGCACGATTTACAGCTTCCACAATTCGTTAAATATCTGAGCAAAACACTAGAAATTGTTTTAGCATCTAAGATTTTATGGATTTTTGAGAAATCTGCTTTGTCTAAAAATCTAGGAATTTAAAATCCAAGGATACGAGGATTCTAAAATATAAGACTCCAAGAATCTACAAATATAAACATACAATTTTTTTATAAAGTAGACGGTAGTTTACGTACTTAAATAAATTTCGTACACACATATACCACGCTCGTGTGAATTCATGCAGGATGTCTCAAAATGTGTCTCAGATATGTATCACTAGCATAATCTTCTCTCGTTTTTTATTCATTTTACGATTTTAGAAATTATTTTTTTTTAATGAAGATTTAAATTTTTTTAAGATAATTAAATACTTTCCTCCCCCCTCTTTTACCGTTTGTTAAATAAATGATTTTGTAAAATAATTAAAGAACAAAGTCTTAAGATTTAAAAATACCTGCAAATCCTAGAATATAAGGATTGTAAAATTTAAATATTTTGAAATTCGAAAATGTACAAATATAAGGAAACTTTTAAATTAAAAATCTGAAAATCTAAAGATTTAAAGGCCAATAATTGGAAAAAATTTTGAATGGGAGAACCATTTCGACTCTTTCAGTGATTAATTAATTACAAAGTATACTATTTATATATACATTCTTTTGGATATTTTTTCCGAATAAATTTAATGTTATATAAAAATATAACAAAAATTGTCTTTTTAGAATATCACATTGATTTCTAATTGTCTTGTATGGAAATCCTTGTGAAACAAAATTATTCTGAATGCATGAAACACTTGAAAGGTTAGCGATATTGTCTAATCTGTTAGGAAAAAATGCATATGAAAGATTCTTTGCATCTAGTATCTATGTAAATGACTTTCCATCAATGAAATCGATTTAATTTAATAAAGCATATTTATAACATATGCTATAAATTGGATTGTGTCAACTTTTGATGTACTCTTTATAGATAGAGACACAAAACATATGTTCTGCGTTACATTCAGGCTATTATCAAATATTAATATAATGATTTTCTTATCTTTCTATTAAAATAGTCAAGATCGGTGGACCTGTTTATCGAATCGGCGTAGGTGGTGGTTCAGCGAGTTCCGTAGAGGTGCAGGGTGACAACAGTACCGAGCTAGACTTCGGTGCTGTGCAGCGCGGCGATCCTGAGATGGAGCAGAAATTAAATCGCGTAGTGCGTGCATGCACGGAAATGGGTGATAGTAATCCGATCCTTAGTATCCACGATCAGGGCGCCGGCGGTAACGGAAATGTTTTAAAAGAACTAGTGGAGCCTGCAGGTGCCGTCATCTTTACTAAGAATTTTGACCTCGGCGATCGCAGTATCAGTACATTAGAGCTCTGGGGCGCGGAATACCAAGAGAGCAACGCGATTCTTTGCAAATCAAAGGACGAGGATTTATTAAAGAGAATCGCCGCGCGTGAAAAGTGCCCCATCAATTTCGTTGGCACTGTCACGGGAAATGGAAAAATCATTGTTTCCGAGGAGGAGAATTATGAACACGCGTCAAAGTATTTTAATAACGAAGACGGAAGCCTGGATGGCAGCAAGCATCCAGTGAATCTGGAACTAGAAGTTATTCTTGGAAAAATGCCTCGTAAGATTTTCAATCTGGACAAGATATCGTCGCAAAAGTTTCCCATGAAGTTGCCCAATGAATTAACAGTTCTCAACGTCTTGGACAGAGTTCTTCGATTACCTTCGGTGGCTAGCAAGCGGTATATTTTATTTTATTATTATATTCTATAATAGAACCCCAGTTCACGAACCTTCGTAAGCTGGAGTTCCCCTCTTGTGCAGTTTTCCTTATCCAGTTTTCATTTGTCATGTGCGTTTCTATCTTTTACATATTTTTGAAAGAAACAAAGATGTTAAAAAATAATTCTTATTGCATTTATATTTTTTTGGTCATTACGCAAAAAATCAATATTGAAAAAATTAAAGGATCGGTATCGCACTCAGGTATCTAACAAACAAGGTGGACCGTTGTGTAACGGGTTTAGTGGCCCAGCAGCAGTGTGTCGGTCCATTGCATACTCCTCTGGCAGACGTTGCAGTGGTAGCCATTTCATACTTTTCTGTGGAAGGCATCGCAACGTCCATCGGCGAACAACCGATTAAAGGATTGGTGAATGAAGCGGCTGGCGCTCGAATGACAGTTGCCGAGGCTCTCAGCAACCTAGTATTCGCGCGTATCACGAATCTGCGAGATGTCAAGTGTAGCGGCAATTGGATGTGGCCGGCGAAACTTCCTGGCGAAGGAGCGGCGCTCTACGAAGCTTGTTCGGCGATGTGTTCACTGATGAAGGAACTCGGAATCGCGATCGATGGCGGTAAGGATTCGCTCAGCATGGCCACGCGTGTCGACAAAAATGTTGTCAAGGCGCCCGGCGCTCTCGTTGTGTCTTGCTACGCACCGTGTCCCGACATTCGCCGAGTAATTACCCCGGACCTCAAGGCTCCCGCTGCGGGACGGCAGAGTTATCTGCTCTTTATTGACTTGTCTCGCGGGAAGAGTCGGCTCGGTGGTACAGCCCTATCTCAAGTTTATAATCAATTGGGCGATGACGTACCTGATGTTGAAGATGCGGAGACTTTGAAAAATGCCTTCAATGCCACGCAACAATTAATCGCCGATGAAAAGGTCCTCGCTGGTCATGATGTCAGCGACGGTGGATTGATCACGTGCCTCCTAGAAATGTGCTTTGCCGGAATTTCAGGGATAAATGTCGACATAACTCACAAGTCTGCATCTGCCATTAACATTTTGTTTTCCGAGGAGGTTGGCTGGATATTAGAGATCGACGAGAAATATCGTGACGAAGCAATGAAAGTGTTTCAGCGCTACAGAACCCCCGTGTACTTGATCGGAAAATCCGCGGGTTTCGGAATGAACTCAGAAGTGATCGTCAAGGTGCGCGGTAATATCGCACTAAGAACTACAGTAATCGATTCGATGACTATCTGGGAAGAGACCAGTTACCAGCTGGAGCGTCATCAGACAAACGTCACCTGCGCCTTGGAAGAGTTTTCTAAACTACGGGAACGAAACATTCCCGCCTACCGTCTTAGTTTCGATCCTGTTAAGTCTCATTCGATACCACAGAAGAATATCAAAGTAGCCGTGATAAGAGAAGAAGGTATCAACGGCGACAGAGAGATGGTCGCTTCTCTATTAAAAGCTGGCTTCGATGTTTGGGATGTTACGATGCAAGATCTGCTAAAAGATTGTATCACCCTGGAGATTTTCAGAGGTATCATCTTTCCCGGTGGCTTCAGTTACGCCGATGTCTGCGGTTCTGCTAAGGGATGGGCAGCCAGCTTTCTCTTTCATCCATCTCTACGTGAGCAGTTGCGGCGATTCGTTGCTCGCGAAAACACTTTTAGTTTGGGAGTTTGCAATGGTTGTCAATTGATGAGTCTTCTAGGATGGGTGGGTGACGAAGACATTGAAAAAAATAAAAGTGGAGGAATTTATTTGGATCATAATCTTTCGGAGAGATTCGAATGTAGGTGGAGCACTGTTAAGATCGAGAACTCACCGTCGATCATGTTAAAAGGAATGGAAGGTAGTGTTCTTGGAATATGGGTGGCTCATGGAGAGGGCAGATTCATTTTCCGCGAGGAAGTTCTAGAATCTCTTGAAAGAAATAACTGCTTACCAATCAGATATACAGATGATTACGGCAATCCGACTGAACAGTATCCTATGAATCCGAATGGCAGTGTAAATGGCATAGCCGCTGTTTGCTCTAAAAATGGTCGACATCTGGCGATGATGCCACATCCGGAGAGATGTACGCAAATATGGCAATGGCCTTGGAAACCAGTAGATTGGAATTTGGAAGTCTCATCACCATGGCAGCGACTCTTCGATAATGCGTATAATTGGTGTCAAGAGTGCGACTGAAAACTTGCTTATCAAATTCGATAAGGTGTTTTATCGATAAAGAACTTTGTTATGATTTATTACTTTATTCATATATATATCTTTTTTCATATTTCTCAATTCAGTTTGAAATCAATATCACATGGAATCAATATTAAAAGTAATTATTTGTAAAAAAAAGAGAAATAAAAAATAAAATTAAATAGTAAATTGACATGATGTCAAAATAAAATAAAAGTATATTTTCTATACAAATAAAAACTGTAAGCATAAAATTCAATGTACAATAAATATTAATCAAATGATAAATTGTCAATTCTAATATTTGTTTATATAAGAAAAGAAATAAAGTTTAAAAAAAAAGAAAAAAAATGTAAACATCTGTAATACATACACACATACATACCCCCGAGTTCCTAACCTGTAAGCGTCACGCACAGACAAATCGCGCAGGATATGACGTAGCGACCACGGCCGTGTTCCGAAATTCACTGCTAGTACTGGAAATAAACATAGAAAGAAAGAGAGAGAAAGAAACAGAAAGAAAGAAAGAGACAGAAGAAAAAAGAGAAAAGTTAGAGTTGATAAATGGATTCTTGGATATATTAACATTTTCTGTATGTACTATTGTATCAATAACTCAAAATATTCTATATTTCTTTCTCTTTGTTTTACTTTAGCTTTGTAATATTTTATTAATCAATGTATTTTTTTATTTAACGATGTTCATATTGCGAAATAAACATGAATGAAGCTGTTTATTACTGCTAATTTTAACCGTCGGTTAATCTAACCGAGCTTGATGAAATTGGCCCTTATGCGGGGTCTACAATGCAGTCGTAAGAGCCCTAAGCCTTAAGAATTAACCAATCACAGTCAAGTATGAAGAGAATACTCGACTGTGAGCTCTGTTATACGGCACCCTTAATCGGGTTTAATAACATCCGTAGTTGTGAAACTGGCCAATCACAGCTATTCTTCTGAAGAACTTCAACAGTACTCTTTTTATTTCGAAAAATGGAATCTTTTAGGGCCAATTTCACAAAGTCCGGTTAGATTAACCGACGGTTAAAATTAGCAGATGTCACGTATTGATTCCCCACCCGGGTGCACCAGTGATGCCAGAAACGGGTCCCGCGGCTCACGGCTTAGCAATGGAAGGGTTAACGCACACAAGCGCGAATCGCGTACATGTGCCACATATACGCGGTTCGCGCTTCTGTGCGTTACCCCTTCCATTGCTGAGCCGTGTGCCCCGGGACGCGGGACCCGTTTCTGGCATCACTGGGGTGCACCCGATATTATAGTATACGTGACATATACTATAATCAGAGAGAAGAATGAGAGTCGCCACGCTGCCGTTTTTCGTGTAACGCTTTTTCTAGGTCGTACACTAGCGTCACGTACATCCATTTTACGCCGCCTGGAACTACATGGCCACATCCATTTTCGGATAAAACAGCCGATTGGTTTATATCCGTGTTACATCCACTTTTCGATTTTGGTTCAAATCCGTGCTACATCCACTTTTCGATATTGTCGATGCTGGTAGTACACTGATCGTTTGACAAAGAGAGATGATGCGCTGTCTTTGTCTCTCTTTCATCGCGTATGTGTGTAGCGTCCGTGAAGGCACACACCGACACGTTGAGCACACAGATGCGATTGTTGGGAGATAATATCAGACAAGGAGCGACAATCGCGTGCTATCCTTATTCCTCTAGCGTATCGCTTTACGGCCGAAATACGGCCTGAAAATGCTTTCTGGCCACTCGTGAGAGCAGTAATGCAACAAGGCTAATAAGCGCCCACTTTATAAGAATTTTATACTTGCGTATATACATATGTAGATATATATGTTTAAATTATAGTTAAAATTGTATCTGCAATTAAATATTGTATGATGATCAATAATACTAGGATAATAGATAACAAAGTGAATAAATACAAAATACGTCAGACGGATGCCTGCTAGACTTGATGATTTGTTGCTTTGTTACTATCGATACTCCGTGTATCATAATCTTGATTTCCATTTTTTTATTTCTTATAGCGTACTCTTTCGCTATGCTACATGCGAGTGAGAGAGAACGCAAGGGCACGAAACAGAGTATATGTCCTTTTCTACGTGCACCTTAGCCCCCACTCCTCAACACTCGGCCTAGATATACTATGTCTATGGACCATACAATATAGATATCGATATACGTAAAGGTTATTGTAATAGATTAATATATACGAATGTCTTAAGATTGTGAAATATTGAATCATATCAAATATGACATTTATATTACGATCATTATCATTCTGCCTGAAACAAAGACGGAATGCACCTATAAGCCATTTAGTTAGGATATCTAACCACGAAATTCATACGTCTAAATGTAAGTATATAAATAATATTGCAGATAAGGTCCGATGCTCGTTCTTAATCCATTAAAAAAAAGATGTATTTACAATGTACTTGGCATTACTTTCAATGATTAATTATTACATTTCTCATAGTATATGTTGACCAACAATTTTAATTTTTCATACAATTTTTCATATAAAAAAAAACTAATATAATATCTTTGACAACATCTAAGTTGAAAGTAGATTAAATTAAATATTTATCCCTTTTGTAAAACTGAAACAAATTTTATTACAGGTATGCTTCATGGTGAATATGAAATGCAAGATCCTAAAACAGAGGCTGATATGTAGGTAAAATAAATGTTTTTACACTTTATAGGATTCATTTAAGAAATGGACATATTTATTACAAACTGATTTTTTTATATAACATAAAGTTGGCAGTTTATATAAAATGATTTTTTCCTATAACTGGAGAAATAAGAGAAAAGTGTTTTTTAAATTGTTTATGTTTGTATGCTACATATGAATCAGAATTAATGAAATTTATATTTCTATATGCTATGTGTGATTTAATATTAAAAAGAATAAACTTTTGTTAACATAAAGTTAATAAGATTTGGAAATAATTTAATTATAGTACTGCTATTTATCAACATTTATTGTAGTATAGAATAAATTGATAATTTTCTATATGAATAAATAAGAAAACAGTATTTTATTGATTATCTTTCCAGAGTTAATGTCACTTTTATCGACAAAAAAGGCAAAAGGTTTATAATAAAAGGAAAAGTAGGAGATAATGTACTTTATTTGGCTCATAGATATGGGATTGAAATGGAAGGAGCATGCGAGGCTTCCTTAGCATGTACAACTTGTCATGTATATGTACACCATGATTATATGGATAAACTTCCAATTCCTGAGGAAAAAGAAGAAGATCTCTTAGATTTAGCACCTTTTCTAAAGGAAAATTCTAGGCTGGGTATGGCAAGATTTATTATTACCCGTAATCTCTTAATGCTCTGATGGCACCATGTAAAATAATACATTTAGATTTTTCGTATTTAGAAAATTTCTCTTTTAAACCATCAGCCTTTTGATAATTTTCTCAAGATTTACTATTATTTCTATATACACGAAATGAATCTTTGATATTTAATAAATTATTTTATTGAACAAGAATGTGTGTATGCATGGCAAAAAATAATATACTTTAGATGCAAAAAAAAATTATTTTTTATATAAAAAGAGAAAAAATTGTTTTCTAATTATTTTTTTTACGACTCGATATGGAACCTAGCCTTTTATATATAAAAGGCATGTGTGTGTGTGTGTGTGTGTGTGTATATATATATATATACACACACACACATATATAAATCTTTTTTATGCTTCTTTTTTAGGTTGTCAAATAATTTTGACAAAAGAATTGGATGGCATAGAGCTAAAGTTACCTAAGGCGACTCGAAATTTCTATGTGGATGGACATACTCCAACTCATTAAAAAGCTATCTGTTAATTTCTTTTTTCATCCGACCAAGTCAAGCATGTAAATATTATATTTGTATATGGGTATATATTTCATAATAAATAGCATAATTGTGGAAATTAATATGTAATTTCTTCTTGCTTATGTGTATGCATTTGTTTATATATGTAAATATATTATCATAGATGAAATAAATATACACAGAAACTCTCTAAAAATAATAAGCGATATTTATATGTGTCTGTGTGTCTGTGTGTAAAAAACGTTTCTTTATAATACAATATATTTATTTCTTATATATCTAAATTTTATATGGGGTACATATCTTTTTTTCTACAAGATATTAACACATTTATGATATAATGTATCCGCGAATTAGAAATCTAATTTTTCTTCTTCCTTGCCGCATTTACATATGATTAATGGAAAATATCCGATTAATTTTCGAACCTATATGCTGCCACAATTATTAAAGATATCATACTTCAAACAGGCACCATAAACATTTTCTCAGTTTGAGAACTTTTAAACTTATTATTTTTTTGTTTATTCATGAACGCAAACATGATTAATATACACGCAGGATATCCCAGAAATGATTTCTTACAAGTTTTACAATTTTTTTGGAGAACTTTAAAGATCTTTTCTCTCTTTAACATAGGAAATATAATAAAAATCCAATATTCATTGCACAATTAATAAATTATAATATCAAAGATTTTTTTTAAATAAGTGCCTTTACATGACATTAAGCATCATGTAAAAAAATTAAAGTTTATTAATTGATAAACACTAATGTACAATATGTGTGTGTGTATACATACAACATATTGATTTGGTAAATTTAATTTATCAAAACTTTAATTTTTTGTTCTCTCAAAATGATAAATACTGTTGACACCATATTCTTGACTATGAGAATAATACCTGGGAAGATATACCAAATAATATAAATAAGATATGGAATATCCTGCATTTGCATTATATTTGCATTCCTAATTATACTCTTTTCTATTTATTTCCTCATGCACACATGCAACACACACGTAAGATATTGTTTGTTTCCTCATCTCGATCTTCTTCATTCTTCTCTTTCCTTTCTCTGCTTTTCTTATTTTGTTCTCTTTTATACTTTTATTTTTTTCTTCTCTTTCGATCTTTTTTCTTCTTCTCTGTTTCTTTCTTTCTCTTTTTTGTCTCTTTCTTTATCTTCGATCTTTTTGCTTTCACTCTCTATCTATTTGACATCATCTTTTACATTCATATATTCTGGCTCATCTTTTGACTATTTTATTATCACCATCGACTAATCATACAGACTTTATTATATTGTGTGTGTGTGCGTGTGTATATATATAATTTGTATTTCTATCTTATATATTACTTTAATTTTTTATAGACATGTGCAATCTTTCAGTTTGATCACATTTATTATATTTGCTTCGTTATTAAAGCAATTTAAATAAAAATTCATACGCTCACTTACATTTACGCCTGTAGGAATTATCACACATGCATTTTTTCATTTGGTATATTTCATCACAACATACTTGTCGAGAAAATTAGCTTTGTATTTATGTGTGTAGAATGTCCCATTTTAAATTGTTCAATTAAATATCTCTAAAAACTTACCCACTTTAAAAAATATATATATTTAGAGAATAAAAATTATACAGCCATATCTCTACTGTATATAGTCAGCACGGTTTCAAGAGATTACCGAAATTTAAACATTTTAAGACTCTTACTTTTATTTTGCATATAAAAATACTAAGGTAAAAAAATCATAAAAAACAGATTAATTTACAAGATGCTTCATAATTGATTTTGATATATTGTAACATACAATTTGGAATATTTTATGAAGTATTTATATACTCCATTAAAATATTCCCTATATTTTTCACAGAAAAAAAATTTTTTAGAGTTTCTATAGATGTTTTTGCTTTAATATTTGAGAATGATTAGGGGAAAATAGATATGTAAAAAAACTTATATGCTTCTTTTAAAAATAAAAAATATAGATGAAATCTTAAAATTGTCTTGAAATAAAACTATGTTAATCACAGGATTTATCTATATAATTTTTAGCCAAATCATTATTTTAAAAATATGTGGTTTCAAAAATATATACTCAGTAGTACAATATAAAATGGAACTGTTCTGTATGTATGTATATATGTGTGTGTGTATGTGTATTAAAAAAATATTTTCCACCATTAATAAAATATTATATATACAAGTGTAATTATATATTATATTACAAATATATACCAGCCAAATACTTAAAATTAATAGTAATATGCGCAGTTTACATAAAATTTATTAATTTGTATAGCAGTAAACAATCTGATATCTACAATATCAACAAAGTTCCTATTGTAATATTCGAAGAAGATACAAGCACACTTGTAATATAAAACTACCTATGCAAGACAACTTTTGAAATTTCTGATTAAATATGAGATTTGCAGAATAAATATTTACATTAAAATTCATTATATGTATGTATTTCACACGAGAATTCTCTTTCATAAGGGAAATTTTTTAAAATTGAACAATTAATAATATTCTGAGAAAGAAAGATGTGCTCTTAATATTTTATATATAACTTTGTTATATCATATGGAATTAATTTAGATTTTTCTCTGTTTATTCTTCTTATGCTTTTTTTTAAAGGATAATTTTATCTGATTTCAATCACACTTTGAAATATTGCTACTAATACATGGGCTGTGACATGTTACGCAAGATTATTAAAGATCTATCGAGTTTAACCCTTAGATTAGCGCGTGAAGTGCTACAGTATCCCACAAGGGTATTTTTAAACTGTCATTGTGGAGATTCTAGAGAATTCTATAGGATTCTCCACAATAGTTGATTAAAGTTTCATGCGATATCGTTGTACACATAAATATACATACAACTTAATATGTTTGTAGTGAAATAAAAGATAAATAAATACTAACATAAAAAATTACATTTATCAAAATAATAACAATTCAATAAAATATATAATCTCAATAAATTTTTTGATAAAATATAGTGACAATCTTGTGAATTCTATCTCTTCTCCACTATTTCAAATTAATCTAAAAAAAATAAACAAAGATTTAACATTGACATGTGGATAAGTTTTTTTACTAATACTTAAGAAATAATACTAAGTGGCAATTGTTTTTATTTATTTGTTTAAACGCTATACAAATATTTTCATTTGGAGTATAATGATACTTTACATGAATATAACATGTATTAAAGTCTGACGCGCCAATCTAAGAATTGAAGATGAAAAAAAGCTGTTATTAATTTTTCTAATCTTTAAAATCGATTCTCTCAAAAACAATGTCTCATACAAAAAAATTTATTGTATATTTTCAATTTATTTTTTCATGTAGATTTGTCACTTTTTTTGATTGTGTCATTATAATTACACACATCAAAAACCATGAAATATCCTTTTTATTACAGATTCTTTTGGTTTATTTGGAATTGATTTTTCAACTAAAATTTCCAAATCTACATTATTATCGAGTAATTAACTATCGAAAATAAGGTACTTCTGGCATACACGCAAACTACACTAGGGTAAAATTAATAAACAGACACTTATTCAAATTGAATTATCAAATAAAAAATGGCGCGAAATAAATCTCTATTTTAAATAATCAAAAAGAAGCTCTCTATCAAAAATATGAATATGTTTAACATTTTTATTGTGCTTCTTATATTTAAAGAAACAAGAATATATATTTGAACAAATGAAAAGTCTATTTACTTATTATTATCCCAATATAAACTCTGCGTTGAGGAGAAAATAGATAATCATATTCTTCAAATTTCTGTGAATTTTTACTGTAGCCATATTGGATTATCTAAAAAGCAAAAAGTCACATTTATTTCTTGCACTGTATGTCGAAATAAATAAGTTTTTGCAATCACTCTTTTTCGATAATATACATTGGTAAAATATATCAAATAAAATTTTTTAAAAATTGTATGTCCTTTAAATCCTAACAGAGTATATAATTCATAACATGTATCTTATATTTTACAAGAATAAACCTTGTGGCTAAAAAATGATTTATTATTTAATATACAAAAGCAGAAAATATAGTTTTCATTTCATAAATCTAGACTTAGAAAATACAAAGAATAATTGGAAAAAAGATTACTTACATATAGAATACAATAAAATCTTCATATGATATTTTGCCTTTTATGTTTTAATCCAATATGGTTGCAGAAACCTTAATTTATGCTACACTTATAATGGATTTTAATTTACAATATACTTATACCATTGCAAAGACATATAATGTTAAAAATTTTAAAAATGCGTTTAAATAACAAAATCCATTGCGAAACATTGTCTCTAAATTGGTCAAAAAAGCTGTGATTAAAAGGACATGTGGTTTTGAAACATTTTATACACGTTTCTATATATACAGACTTTACATAAAATGTCACAAGTGATTTTCTCGGTAGCTATTAAAATTAGTGATATCTTTCCTTCCAACATTTTAAGCAGAGAGACACATACATGCTTTTATTATATTTTTAAATAAAATAACATACATGGAATAAAAGATAAGTTTTATTAATGCGTAAAGAATATGATTTCTTTTAATATATTTTTTTAATATTGGAACAGTAGTTTTAATTATTGTATTACACATTATGCAAATTACAAAATATAAGATTTGCAAACAGATAGAATGTGGTAGTGAAGAGAAAAATGATTTCATGATTACCTTTTAAATGTCACTTATAATTTAAATATAACTCGCGAAAATAGTACAAAAATTTATATATAAATTGTAAATTTCTATAAAAGATAAAAGAAATTTTCTTTTTCCTTCTTTGAGAACTTGGCACTCGTATCTCTTTAACTTA
This sequence comes from Formica exsecta, assembly GCF_003651465.1. Lineage (NCBI taxonomy): Eukaryota > Metazoa > Arthropoda > Insecta > Hymenoptera > Formicidae > Formica > Formica exsecta. The sequence continues at coordinate 625,054 of NW_021853570.1, forward strand.
TAAAAAAGTGTCTAATAAACCTTCAAATATATTTAAAAATACTGCTAATTTTCGAGAAAATAGCTTGTACACTTTATGTATAAATCCAATATATATACTGAATGTTACTAAAATTTTTAGGCAAATTTTGTATACATGTTCTTTTCTTGAGCTTGACCTATATATATAATCTTTTTTCTATCAAAATATTTTAGTAACACTCTGTATATATCTATAATATAATATAAAGTATAGTACAAATATGTTAATATTTATTATATAAATAAATCATTTTCTCTCTCTCTCTCCCTCTCCTTCTCACATGCACACACATACACAATATCACACAACACACGTGCCAGCGCGCGTACTAAACATGAATTAGTAAAAAGTAAAGGCAAATATTATGAGAATGAACTTCTATGTGACAATACTTTATGAAATCACAAATAATATTTATAAACATTGATATTTACATGGATTTCAATATTATTAACTAACATGTAGTACAGAAAATTATGTTTAAATAAAAAGTGGTTTTGAAAAAGAATATATATCATGTCATATCTCTAAATATCTTATTTAAAAATTACATATGTATGAAGATATTACATATGTGCTTTTTTCTATGTGATAAAATACACAATTTTATTTTATATTCTAATAATATGAAATTGGATGTAAATTGATGTAAATTTAAATATACACATGTTGTCAGATTTGTCAATTATTATTCATACTATTAAAGGAAACTTGTATAAGCAAAAGTTTTTTATTTTTTAATCCTACGATATGTTATAAAGAATGAAAATAAACAAAGATTGGCTCGGCAAGTTAAGTTGTTGGATGAATCAGATCCAACAATCATAGGATACATCTTGATATTCTACACTCTGCTAATTCCAGCAAAACTTATTTATAGTTATCTTATTTATTTCTTTATTAAATATTGTGTGTATGAAAATTAATCAAACTGAGAACAGAATTAATTTTGGTATCGACTCACAGAAGTTACACTCTCATAATGTGCACCATGTATCACAAATAGTTGGTCTGAGTCCATTTGATGTGCTTTCCATAGATTAATCATTCAAACTGTAAATATTAGTTTACCTCAAATTGTTTAATGTACAGGAGAGACTAAATAACGTATTTTGCACTAATAAAATATACAAAACGTACGGAATATACATTATGTTGGAGCTATATGCGACATCTTGTGCTAAATTGGGTATTTCCACTTTGACTGTATTTTATTTTAAAGATGACGCTGATGAATAAGTGCATGTACTGGAAGCTGTCTACCCCTTTGATATCTCTGACAACGACCCATACTTAGATCATGACATTCATACACATTGGCGACTGCATTGCACGATGCAGAAAAGTTGTTTGATCCAATTGAGTACGAAGCAGAGACATCAAAGGGTTCCTCCAGTTATTCCATAGGGTGGTGACGCCCGCCGCACATTCCACAGGACATTCCGCACCAATGTATAGCTCTAAGTGGAGGATATATCCACAAGCAAGGAACGATCAGTGACAACAAGGCTAAACCAAACCATCTGCGTCCGCATCCCTCTTCTGTACTACAACTGTGGATGATTTAATATTTTATAATTTATTCAATTACATAATTACATCGATTATATTTTTAGAAGGAGATTGTATATAGAGATAATAAAAGAAAAGAAAAGAGAAAAAAAACAAATATCTATAGTAACAATATAAACATACTAACGTATAGTCTCAAAAGTAGCATTGTGTCCAAAGTTATTTTCTAAAAAAACTGATTTAATATTTTTTATACAATCTCCAAGCGAAAAATTTAATTTGCAACAGATTCCTAAAAAATAGAAACTTTTGTAACAACATAAAGCAAAAAAATAATTGAAATATTTAAATGTGATAGTATGTGTTTGTTATATATTATATATATATATATATATATATATATAAATTTAAGAAAATAATAGAAAGAACAATCGTCTTTAGCAACAATTGAAATATTACAAACTTACCTACAAGGATTTTGTGCAAAATCACCTTCAGCGTCACTCATGCAATGATATAACATACATTGGGCACACGATAAACAAGAAACTTTCGCGATTGCACGTCTAATTGGATCAGGAGCGTATTCGCAGGAACCTTTCGGATTATGCTGTTCTGAATACAGCTCTTGACAATGCTTGCAACGTAAACGTACATTACGTTTCATAGTATTTTTTGAAGGTTGGGATATTATAATATCTGGCTTCTTCAGAGAACTTCCGCTATTGGAAGTATTATGTCCGTCTAATCTTTCACTTTTGTGATCGTCGATAATGGGATATAAATATTCGTGGTTAAGCGTTGTGAGTTGCACATAAGGATAGTTATCCGATCCAATATCTGCGACGGATGCCAAGGGATGTTGCGATGGTGGGCCCTTAATGGAAGATCCACCAATGTGATGGATAGATCGATGTGAATCGGGAAGCTCTGAATATTGAGAATAATTTGGTACTCGAATTATTCCATGAGGTGTGTCTGAAGAGGAACGTGGCTCAGGTGGTTCCACTGGCAAATTCAAAGTCTGTAAAGTTTTACAATTTTAAAAAAACTTTATTTCATTTCCCTCTATATGGTTTATCGACGCAACTTTTTTTATCATAATTTTCTTGATGAAAGTTAATAAAAAAAATTGATAAATGAAACCATAAATTTTCTTACCATAAAAACATCTTCGTCCCCAGCATCTGGAGCATTGGTGGTTAATGTTAAATCAGACAGACCTATATCACATTGCAAAATATGAAGTGTGATAATGAAATCAAGTAAAAAAAAGAAAGTAATAAAATATAACTTTAAAACTATACATATTAGCTTACCATTTGCACAATCCATATAATAAATTGCAGCAAAATAATGAGTGCAAATGAATTAATAAAATATTGTAAAAGACTTTTGCACAATGTTTATCATAAAGATAGAATTATTTTGTAACAACATGAAAGACTTTGATACAGTACTTTCTTCTTTAATTGTATAACGTATTATAATGTGATACATTAGTATTTTCTTGGAAAGAGTATATGAGTAAAAGTAGAATAAAATAAATAAAATACAAAAAAAGATCAAAAAATTTAAATCGCATTGGGAATCATCCACTCTGTATGTCATCAAAATAATCTTGGTTTATAAAATGCTATATAAAAATATTACAATAGATTTATTTGCTTTGACAATACTTTTTAACTTTCCATATTTGAAATATAATAAGTGTGTATTGAGATGGAGAGTGGAAAAAAAGAAAAAGAAATAATAAGAAAATAAAAAAGCAAACATTAAATTATTGAGAGATTGACTGTATAATAATTTCAAAATCTTAAACTCTTTGATATATTTTAGGCAATTTTTAATTTGAATAGTTAATTTTTCACAGTTGATTTTTGACAAGGAAAATGCTATACCTTCTAACAATTCTTCAACTGCTGTTCGAACTCCTTTGTCAAATGCTCTTGCATCGGCAGCTGTTTGAAATGTCAATCCAAACTTTTTTTCTCCTGTTCGCCAGTGGTGAAAAGTGGGCATCACTTTATTATATTCAAAATCTTTTTTAATTATACAACTAAGGACAACCTGCAAGAGAAGAAGGACATTAATTTTTTAGAGAATAGATTACATACACAGTGAATACATTGCTGATGCATTTGTATCATATATAACTGCCTCGCATATATACTATGATTGAAATATTAAATGTAGCTGCAACGTTTAAAGATCTTTCTATGAAATACAATTTATAGTATAAAGCATCATAAAAAAAAGAACTTGCGAGATTTACCGATTGATCGGTAATGCGTTTGCCATAAATAAGATACTCGTGCTTTCTTTTATTTGCACCAGGCGGAGAGATATTAGATGATCCATGACTTTGAAGGCCAACAGACGCATTAGAAACAGGGTGTGCGGAGTTGGTTGTAGTAGAAATACTATTTCCATTGGTATTGTTGGTTTGATGTATTCCTGATGAAGTAATCCTACGTCTAACCGAGACATTTGCCAAGCCACCACCACTCAAAGGAACCCAACCACCCGAACTATCATCTCTCGTCATTACCTGGGCGCGGACCCTCACCAGATAGTTACCACTACAAAATAACAATTGCTACTATATTACGCATCATCAATAAGATTAATAACAGACTTATATATATATATATATATCATCTTTCAGTAATTCAAATAAAATAAGATAGCAATTATGTGCAAAATTAAATGGCATGTCTCAATAATGTTGAGAGAAAATATCATTAATTTATCAGTTTCCAAAATCAAGTTTTTTTCAAAATCAAAATCAAAATCAAGTCTTATACGAAAAATACATTTATTTTATATTTTTTATTGATCTATATATGTATATAAATCATCATAAGCTTTTAATTTAGTTTAAATTAAAGTTAAAATTTAGTTATATACAGAAAGACATACAATGTTAAACTTTTGAAAGAGATGTAATAAATATAATAACGTCCTTCAATCTTTTTACTGAGACAAAATTATTTTCAGATTAGTTAAAGAATTTGAAAGGACATTTGGGTCTAAGAGATATATATCCTGTATAATTTATTAACAATATACTATTAAAAGTACATTACTATACATAATGTGAATGATATTAAATTACTTATACTTATTAATTTTTAATATACAAAAGGTACATTATTTTGTAGTGTTATTTTTATAAATGAGAAAGCTTTTAAGCCAGTTTTTATATATTATATAAGATTTAATATATTTATATATTATATTTAAAAAAAAATATAGAGAGATTATTCAATTTCTATTAGATATTTAAAAATATCAAGCGACGGGTGAACGAGTTTGGAGCTCGAAAATTGATATGAGATTCCAGTATCTGAATGTTGAGAACGCATCGCGCGGACGACATTTAGCCAGATGTTACACACGCTGAGATCGATTCAATGAATGAACGGCCATCCATACAGGAACACTGGATAACACACTATTAGAGGGATGAAAGGAAAGGAATGGGAGGCATACAAGTAGAGAGACGCAAAAAGAGAGAGGGAGAGAGAGAGAGAGAGAGAGAAAGAGAAAGAACCGAATAAAAGGAAACAGAAAAGACAAATAGGAGCAAGAAATGGGAAGAGTATTAAATATGCCATTATATATATTACGAGACTTTTCGGAAAAAAGTTCGTCGTGAGAAATTGCTTCGCATTATTTTAATCGACATACAAAATACGAATCAAACGAAAAGAGGAAATGAAAGAAAGGGGGGAAAAAGAAGAGCGAACGAGTGAGAAAGGAAGACGAATTCAAGGGGAGAGAGAGAGAGGAAATGAAGGCATAAAAGCACGCCCAAATAATCGTATATCTGACGTCAAGGAAATAAAAGCGATAACACAACGACATTATACGTGTATCGTATTTTTCGACAAAATGGAACAGTCTCGTAGAGGGATGCGGGAGCGAGAGAGGAATGAAAAACCGCGGGCTCTCTCTCTCTTTCTCTCTGTATGTATATGTATGTACATACTTACTCGTCCGACGCCTCTGTCATGATTCGAGGTATCAAAGCCTTCACTCAAAGCCCACCGCTCTCTCCCAAACTTCATCATTTTCGTCACATCGAAAAGGCATTCGATCACAGGCGCGATTCTACCTGCGGAACTTTTTTAGATCGGGCAACCGAGACACAGGAAGCGCCCCAATCCACCTCCCCCTCCTCCCCCTCCACCACCGCCACAACTCTTCCTCCACCACCTCCTTTATTTCACTTTACACTTCCCGTGCAGTTCATCCCCACACACGCCCACCACCGCCTTTGATGCCACACAAAGTTCACACACAGGATCACACACACTTGATTTATACCACGCCTCGTTCCCTCGAGATTCGATCGCTCGAGAGCTGTCAAAAATAAAAAAAAAAATAAAAAAAAAAAAAAAAACTGCTCTCTATCACAACGTGCTTTCACGACGTACAGTTGACAGAAGAGCGCTCACGCCCAAATTTGTAGCTCCGTTCGCGATCGTATATCATGATGCGCGATGATTAGATGAATTAGACGAATGGAGCGCGACTCGGCTGAGAGTGCGACAGCGAATGCTTCGTAAATTTTGGCCCGTCCTGTCGCGAGTACGTGCGAACCGCGCGTTCACTCGGATTGCTTATCGACTACCTTACGATGAAGTCGCCGGTCTGCGCAACAGGATTCATTCATCGATACCACACACACCACGATCCTGTATAATCAAGCGCGTCTCGCACGCGCTCCGTTGGTTAGCCGTAGGTAACTCCTATGGATAACGCAGTCGATAACTGGTGTCAGATATCTATATAGTATAAGAATAAAATGTGCGAACGGTCCAACAATGCCTTGATGCCTGTTAAAAACAGAGAGAAGAGATAATGGTAGCGATTCTTTCTCTCTCAGCTGTGTTTGCGCGAAATGACATTTGCGAAACGATCTGCTGACATCTGGCGAGCCTATTTATATTTTGTTTTCTTTATATTATTATAAAAAAAATATTAAAATAAATAAATATTGTTAAATGAAAATATTAATAAAAATTATATTTTAATAAATATTATTGAAATAATATTCCCCTCTGTCTCTTTAGACAGACTTTTAGTAATAAAAGCTTCCAGGAAATGTTTTAATTTTATTTATCAATTGCTGTAAATTATTTATTTTTCTTTCAATTCGTAAAATACGTATAGTCATATTTTTGACTATTATACCAAATAATATCAGCGAATCCCTAACAAAGATAGCGATCCTTAGCATTTAATGGACCAACCAGGTCAACGAATCCGCGTTTCGAAGTATTTGTAACGCCAAGTGGACCAAATAAGCATTTGATTAACCAATCAGAACAAAGGAGGCAAAGATATTTTTGTCAATCAAATATATTTGTGACGTCGAGTGGAGTGCATCCTCTATGAAAGGTGCATTTTAGTATGTATAAAATACCATGGTGGTTGTAAATATTTCTTCGATGCATTGTTGCAATTTTTATTGATCATGACTGTGTGTACATATTGTCGCGTATGGTTTAATACTACAAATTTATTATAAGAGCATCTTAAATATTATTCAATTTGTTGGCAATGCGATGTACGAAACTTTCATTAGCGGTTACCGTTTGGCCGATGTGTCACACGGCAAACCCTATTATGTTTACTGTATCGAGATCTTGGAATCGCAAACCGGCACTCGATACACCATTGAAAGAAGATATAGCGAATTTAGCGCGTTACATCGCACGGTATGTTATCGAAATGTTGATAAGGGCCTAGTAAATAAAAGCACTTGCATGTTCTACTGTAATCGAAATAAACCTGACAATTTTTTTTTAAGTTATTAGAAGAGTTCTTAATATATATTGTGTTAATAATATATATATATATATGTGTGTGTTACATAAATTAACATTAACGAACTATACTCTTTTCTCTTCTCTTTCTTTTGTTGATATATTTTTGTCGCAAGTCATGATTTTGAGAGACACTTGTTGAATAATGTTACGTTATTATTCAAGAGACTTTTGATTTCCAGTTGAAGAAGGACAATTCGGATATCGCGCCTTTTCCACCAAAGAGAGTAAGAAACTCGCAACCAAAAGTATTAGAGCAACGACGAGCTGCACTGGAATTATATATACAAAAGATGTTACATTTATTGGCAACAAAGCAGCAAGTTCTCAATTTTTTAGGCATAGAAGACCAGGGATTTACATCTCATAAGAGGTATCTATTTAAATTAAATAGATTTATAGATATAAGAGATGAACATTACAATTACGATACTAAATGTAAATTAGTGAGTGGAAAAATATCAGTATACAGATGAGCTTGGACAGTGTTTAGTAATCCAGAGCAGTTACATAATATAAAAGACTCGTATCTAATATAGCATTTTTATGCCTGATATTTTTCTTGTTTGAAAGTTTACACAATTTCCATTTTAAGAAAAAAAAGTTGCGACAAAATGTAGATTATTTTACATCAATTAAATTTGAGTTAGTATAAAATGCGATATTTGAATTCAATTAAGAATATTTGATTGAATATATTATATAAACATTATAGTTTTATATATATAGTTTGACATTTATTTAATAATAGTCTTTAATGATTCTTTTCATTTTTGATTTTTCAAGGTTATACAAAGCTACAAATTGCTCGATACACAATCCAAATACTCTAGGACATCATCCAGTCTTAACTTTTCACTGCGATCCATATATCCAAGCTGATTCAACTAGCAGTCTTCCAGATGTTGTAACCAATGGTGTGTTATTAGGTATATACAAATCTTGATATTTCCAATGTATTAAAGATAATTTGCAAGGATATTAATTAAAGGATAATAATAAATGCATTTTTGATAAGCGATAAAATCTAGTGAAAAGAATGCAATAATATACAAATAAACAAAATCTCTGAAGAATAGAGTTTCTTGCCCTCACGAATAAAACAATGTATCTATGTATATTGAGACAAAGAGATGATACACATAAAATTTTATTTAGGGAAATTAATTTTACATAAGGAAATTAATCAATCAAGGGTTTAATGTATCAGATTCTATGCAAATTTGTCTGTATAGACCTTTAGTCCTGATATGTATATGTATCATATCAAATCAATGAAACTCTATTTTAATTCCGACGAATAGATTTTTTAATGACTGATATCGGATTATGCACAGAAGGTCGGAGTTTGATCAGTCGGAACAAAGAAATCTCTATGTTTTCTTTGTTTTGATTGGTCAATATATCCAACCTCTTTCTCAATCTTCAATGGATAGTCTGATGTGAATTTGAGCGCGTGCGCACTAAAAGCACATATCTCGATCCTTTCTATTATTTCCTACATCATGGGCGTCTCCATATAGATATAATAATATAGAACGGAAAAACTCGAGATTTGAAGGATACGTAACAATATGTAGAGAGAGAGAGAGAAACGAACGAAATATTTGTCTTCTTTTTCCAATAAAAAGCGAACGAGGGAGAGATTCTGTTTTTATTTTCTTCCTTTTTCTATTGAATTTTAAAACTAAAATATGAGAATACGGGAAAGGCTGCCGAATCTCGAATTTATGATTTTCGATTCGAAAGTTATCCATACATACATGTGACAGCTCGAGAATCGAAGCCCTATTCCTTCTAATGCGAACGCGGCTAAAACACGAGTTGCGTCAAAGATCGGAGCTGATCGGAGTCGATCGGTCCCCGTCGTCGGTTACCCGACGATCGTCGGCAAAGTTCCGGTTGCACCGAGCACGGACTTGTCAGGGCAAAGACGGTACCATGATCTCCATCTCTATCTCGCGTCCCGTCTCACCTGACGCACAATGAAAGTACGCGTGTAGTAGAGTGAGAGTGGTGGGGGGGTGTGGAAAGTTCGTAGGTTCGGTAGGTTCGTACACGGCTTTTGTGAAAAAGAGAAAGACGAGGAGAAAGAGGAGAAGGAAAGAAGAAAACAAGAGAAGGTGGGAGAGAGAGAGAGAGAGAGAGAGAGAGAGAGAGAGAAAAAAGTCGTGTCCGTCTCTCCGACGAAGCCGTCATGGCTGAATCATTGTGAGCGACTCTCGGTAGAGGAAACTCACGCGATAACGCGCGCGCGAATGACACAATCACGCGCGTGATTCATTATAAAAGTGACAGGAACAAAAGGATAAAAAAAAAAAAAAAAAAAGGAAAGAAAGAAAAATTGTTGTTTTCGCGTAGCAAGAAAAAACAGTGGCGGAACGTGACACTACCCTCCCTCATCCCCTCGACCCCCTCGTACGATCCGACCGTGTGTCGATCCCCGATCGCTCGATGCCGAGGCTTTACGCGGAGGAGACGTGATATACAAAGACGACGACGACGACGACGACGGTGGTGGTGGTGGTGGTGGTGGTTTCGTGCGTGATCGTCCCGGCGGTGCTGTGCACGATGAACGGGTTAAGCCTGAGTGAATTGTGTTGCCTGTTTTGCTGCCCGCCCTGCCCGTCCAGAATCGCCGACAAGCTGGCGTTCCTGCCGCCCGAGCCGACGTACACGTTCGTCGAGGACGAGGGCACAAAGTTCACCATCTCCCTGTCGGAGCGCGCCGAATGGCAGTATACGGAACGCGAGAAGGAGTCGGTGGAGGGTTTTTACGCGAGAACGTCGCGGGGGAATCGCATAGCGTGCCTGTTCGTAAGATGCTCGGCGACCGCTCGTTTCACGATCCTCTTCTCCCACGGCAACGCCGTCGATCTTGGCCAGATGTCGAGCTTCTACCTCGGATTAGGCTCGCGGATAAACTGCAACATATTCAGTTACGATTACTCGGGTTACGGGGTCTCGGGTGGCAAACCGTCCGAGAAGAACCTCTACGCGGACATCGACGCCGCGTGGCACGCGCTGCGTACCCGATACGGTATCAGTCCGGAGAACATAATACTCTACGGGCAGAGCATCGGCACCGTGCCCACGGTCGATCTTGCCGCGAGATACGAGGTCGGCGCGGTTGTCCTGCACTCGCCGCTCATGTCCGGGATGAGGGTCGCCTTCCCCAAGACTAAGAGGACCTGGTTCTTCGACGCTTTCACCAGGTAAGCGGGGAATCCTCGCGAGCAAGTATATGTTTTCCATTTTACGTTATATTATTTATCATCATCGAGCACGTGACACGAACGCTTTATTGTTCAACTAATTTTTTTTTTTTTTTTTTCTCTTTTCTCCCGCTTTAAAGAATCTTCGATATATAAAGAAACGGTATATAAATTTGTCCTTCTAAAGATACAAAGAGCCTGGAAATCAGTTACCATATTGTAACTTGAAGGTTATAATGGTTGACAAGTACCAGGGGAAATGTAAGGAAACGAAACGATTAAAGACGATTATTTTTTGAACAACAGAAATTTTTCATCGACACTGTACAATGTCGCTATTCAATTTTGTTTGAATATGACAAATCTTTGACGTCGATCTAATTTATATATAACGAATGTATATAAAGCTGCGAAAGCTAAAACAATTATTAATTTATCGATAAGCTCAGATTTACAATGTTAAAAATATGTCAAGCTTTGTTTTCACCCGCTTGTTTTAGCATGGAAAAGTCTATTCTTTTCAACTGTACTTTTTATACTTTGCGAGATTTTTTTCTCTCTTCTATTTTTCGATATCTGAAAATATACTTATTCTGTTTTTTTGTGCAGATTGCAGCTAAAATCGCGAGATGGTATGTGTGGGTGTGTTTATTTATATATATGTAGCTAAAAGGAACAGACAATTTATATAGCGAGCAAATTTATGAATATTAAGGCTCGTCTACAATGGCAGTAACAAGGCTGTAGGAGTAGGAGAGTATACTGTTTTTAGTGATGTTTAGACGGGGAGTAACGAAATTATTGACCAACTTTACTTTATGATGCTTCTCGAATAACTCTGGATTTAATGGCATTTTCTATTCGTATACTAGTTGATTATGATCTGATAAAGTAAAATGATTGATATTTTGTAACAAAAGTTACACAAGTTTACATCCAAACAAATGTATGTTTTGTAAATGTTTACCATGTGGATATGTACTTGTTGTGAAATCTATGTGTCGCACATTTTGACTTAATAATATATCTTCCTAATTGGCTTTGTTCGAATTCTACGATATTTATCAAATAATTAACATTGTTGTTATGCCAAATAAAAAAATATATATGGTTATTACAATATAACACTACACGCATATTGTCGATAGTCTCAAAACTTAATATTTGTGTAATTACAATTTTCAAAATTTAATTAAGATATATCTCTGTGTGTGTATATATATAATCTACAATGCTCTATATTGAAAAGTATTATTTGGGATTAGTTTAGAGATACATATAAAATGAGATAATAAATATAAGACATTAGAATTTTTCTATGAATTTTTAAAAGTGTATCGACAAATATATAAAATTTAATACAATATAACTGCTGTATTATTTACTATCACATTTCTCTACAATTTACATTTACTTTTTTTCTCGTGCCTACTCTTTCATTTCACATTTACATTTACCGCATAATTATGCATGCGTAGAGTGAAAATGTACTTTACGCATAACTCTTTCATTATTGATCACGTGCGTAATAAAAACAGAAGTGACAAACTATATTGGGAAATATGAGAGTAAATGATAAAAGTTTAACTTGTGTCTTTAAAACTTTACATATTTTTATAATATTTGATATTAATGTGTTAATTAATCTGCTCTACTATGTATAATAACGTATATATTTTAAATCTATATATGTTTGATAAAATTTTTTAAGATTTTTATGATTCTAGAAAAAACTATATGTAGGAGTTATATTGTAATGACAACATTGTTTACAAATTTTTAACTTTTATTCAAAATATCTTGGGATATTTGATAAATCTAAGTGAAAGATTTTAATGTAAAATTTATTTGAACTATAGAAAAGATGAAATTTTTCAAGATGAAAATCAAATTGTATATCATCATACAATAGGGGAACAATGTTTGTTAATATATTATTATTTTTTTGCAGCATAGATAAAGTGCCGAAGGTAACATCTCCTGTTCTGGTCATTCATGGTACCGAAGACGAAGTTATAAATTTTAGTCATGGTCTGGCGATTTATGAGAGATGTCCACGAGCAGTAGAACCACTATGGGTCGAGGTATTAGATAATGCACTTTTATTAAAAATATTTATTATTTTCTTTAATTTCTTTTCTTTTTGTTCATATTACATTGGTTATCGATTGTATTGGTTGGTTATATACTCTTTGTCTGCTGTAATTTTCATAATTCTTATAAGAGAGTTAGAACCTAATGGTACGTCATTACTAAACAAAATAATTTATTGTAAAAGCTAATATTAATTAAATGCTGAAATTTGAAATTGTATTTGAGCTATTTGTCAGAAAATTGTATTTATAAAGAGCGGAGGCTGATATAATGTTATATAATTAAGCTGTAATGATATAATTAAGGTATAATGATATAATTAAGCTGTTCCCTCCATGTGAAAAAATAAATATGCAACTAGAAAATGCTTTATTTAGAAACTTAATTTGGCAAATATTAACTTACTTGGGAGTATCTTTATAGCATATAGGTAGCAAAATATATAAATATGTAACTTTTCAGGGTGCTGGTCATAATGATGTAGAATTGTACAATCAATACCTCGAACGACTGAAGCAATTTGTAAGCGTGGAATTGGTAAACTGACGGCGACTCAGCCTCTCCCAAAGTCAGGGGGGGCAGGGTGGAGGTCATATACATGCAAGCAGTCATGGACATACCGTTTCTAACAACTCCAACACCATCAGTTCCATTTCAACAAGTTCTCCAACAGAGAAACTTGTCTAGCAGTCGCCTCACACAGGGGAGAAGACACCTGTCCTTCCCTGTGACGAAGAATCATCCTTTGCCTCTGTAGATGATGTATTCTTCTTTTGCGAGCAACAGCAGACTGTAAATCAGGAAACCAATTGCCCAGAGTCCTTGAAGAAAACGCGTTCCAAAGATGAGAATCCAAATGCCGAAAGTTACTCGAAAAAGTCCAATGTGAGAACGGAGAGTAAGAACTCTAAACAGAATGATTCCTCAATAAAGGACAAAGGGCAGAGCAAAATTGCCGCTGCCGAAAAAATGACCGATTGTCAGGATTATCAATATTACAATAGTACTGGAAAATTTATCAAGAAACATACTTATCTACCAAAAAATTTGAAAAATCCATTTGCTCAAAGTCAGAAAAACATTGTTCACAGAAGCTTGAAGAATTCGTTCGGTCAAAATCACAAAAAATCAGACAACCAAAGAACTCATACAGCTTTGATCGATATACTAGTGGAAGACTGTCGACAATGTGCGATCGGAGAAAAGTCGGTCGCATCGTTTTCCAATGCTTCTAGTGATGTTAAAAAAGACATTACTGACTGTAGAGGAGGTACTCTTACTCAGCCCATAGCGGAGAAAAAGTCTCCTGGATCTCGATTCAAGTACAATTGCATAGAGTCGGCGTTGGACTCGAATAGCACTAACAATAAAGATAGCGGCCAACGTTATTACAATAAAATTTCCATTATGGACAACATTACGAAATTTAAAAGGCCCGATGCAGCACATACCAAGACCACAGAACTCACGAAGAAATTTCCTTGGGGTTGCACGTGTACCAAGATTAGGAGAAAGGGCCTTGAGAAATGCAAGGAACAGAAGAGCGATTCTACCGAGAGTTTTGATTCCTACAATGATGCCAAGCAGTTAAAAAAGAAGAAACTTATTTGCAGCCCGTTGAAAAAACTCGGCCGATCGTCGTTAACCGTCGGCTCGGACAAAATTACGATAAATTTGCCAAAATATTCTCCTTGCGCGAGCAGATTAGCCGCAAGCTCAAAAATTTTGTCATCCGATTTAACGGCAGATCCAGAGAGTCCTCTTCACGTTCCACGCTCGAGAAGTCCATCTCACATCGATGTACAAACCGAAGACAACTCTTCGAAGCCTTTGGAAAGAACATCGATGCAGGCCAGTTTATCTCTCAACATACAACAGCTCCAGAAAACTCGGTATACGCCGCGTAGCAGAAGTGTGGGTGACAGTTGCGTAACATCGCCGACAAGTGAAGCGACTACTGTCAGCTATTCGCCCACCAACACGGAGATATTATCTCTGGAAGAAGTCGGGCCGCATACATCATCGGCTGAAGGCTCGGGTAGTAGCTATTCGGAAGTCAAGGAGAAATTGGACGCTGAATACCCCGATAAAGTTAGGAGAGCGACTTTGGAAACCAAGTGTTAATGAAACGTGTACTCGCGGCATACTCATGCATATTTCGCTATTCTCTCTTTCTTCTTCCACGTATATATGTATATACGTATTTTACGTAAAGGAAAAGGATCACAGTTCCGTATGCGCGCATTAACCCGCTTTGGGCTGTAATCGTGTTAGTGAGAAACTGTATACACAAAAGCGAACCTACACATACACACTCAAACATACATATATTTATAAGATTTACTATATTTCTAGAAATGCAAGAATATATACATACTTGTGCATATTCTTATCTATGTATACACACTCAATGCATGCGTGTTTACGTACGCGCGTGAATATTATGAGCCGTTTTTTGCAGAATAGGCTAGCTACGTTGTTACGACACGTAAATATGTCGAGTATTATTATTATTTTTTATTATTATTCTCCTTAAGAATAGAATTATCTGGTGGTCCGCGTGTGTGTCGAAATATTTCTTTGCTTTAGGAAGTGCGACAAGTTGGTAGCACATCGTGAAGAGATATCTCGCTGAACATCCGCATTTTCTTAATTTATTTTAAAATCAATATTGCATTTTTTTTTATTTAGTTAATTTCTTTTCTTTCCCTCCCTCCCTCCCCCCCCTCTCTCTCTCTCTCTTTTTCTCTCTTCTATCTCTTCCTTTTTTTTTTAAAGATTTTAGTAATATATTTATCGACCGGCATAGTCATTAACTGCATTTTTTATATCTTTTTTTTACTTTTTTCTTTATTTAGGTTTAATTGAGGCAATAGAATTTTTATTTTGTATAGCGAGCATAACGCATAAAAATATGATCGATTCTGTAAGATCTGGTTCAGCGAGGATCTTCATACGGATCTTTTTCAAGTTGGATATCTTGGCGAGTGATCGTTATTACCAACCCCAGTGTGATAGTTGTAACAGTAATGAGGGCATTTTTTTATGTCGACATGTTGAAGATCCGTGAGGAGAATTGGAAATCTTCCAAGTTAGTAAAGATTTTAGCACGCAGTGGCACGGCTGGAACTAGCAAACGGAGATCGTATCCAGTGTTTCCCGCAAGAATATTGAATGTCGGGAGCTGAACAGGATAAATCTAGTAAGCAACAATAAGAATGCAAATAGCTAGGGACAATATTACTGCCAAACTTGAATATGAATTAATTAATTTCTAAGGAAACGATGAATATGAAGAACCTAGGCAGCCAAGTTTGTCGAAGACAGGTTTTGCAAAGTATTTGCTATAAATTTTGCCAGCAGGAAGATAGCAAATATAGAATTTGTCGTATGCAATAATGTTGGCAGGAATGTTGGCAAAAATATAGCAAGGCTTGCTGATAAAATATTAATAAAGGCGAATTGATGGTAGAAATGGAGCGGATCTAAAACACTGTTATTTCACACGCGGATTGACAGTAATTCAGAATCAGCCTTTACGGATTCTGCTCGGTTTCTGCCGTCATTGTGATGCCATCGTGTTTGCGAGTTTTATCAAAAGAATACAAGTTTAACGCAAACGCAATTGATGCCAATCCGCTGCAGTTTCTGCTCGAATCTGCTGCCAATCTGTTGACAAACTGCTGACAGTTTGCTTACTGGGAACCTCTTCTCTATATAGATACGTTTCTCGTTAGTATTTTTATATCTCGCGATATATAATGTGTAAATACAATATAGTTAAAAAACCATTTTTTCTTTATTATCACGTATGGGACAGTACGATACGAGACAGTTACGTGGAATGCCAATGAGGATAACATACCGCGAAATATACTTTTTTGCTACCTCTCTATGGCATTCTGTGGATTGTTGATACTTTTTACCGGAGTCAAAATTGTTTATCGGGTATCGCGACGTCAGTGTTTGCGAAGTAGAAATTTTAAGACGAGTTAAAATATCGATTTTATCTACCAAGATAAGAAAAGAGTGATACACCGATAACACGGTGAATCGGTTTTTACCATTTAGACTATTTATGTCACAATGCCCTCGCAACTTGTTGGGAATGTTGCAGGCGGAAGAATAACAAAATGCAACAGACAAAGGAGAAAAGAAAATAACGAAAATTAGTAATGCAAAATTAAAGCAATTTTCGTTCACTGTACGTGACGATTCAAATATTCATAGTAGACTTAATGATGGGGACATTCAAGCAAGAATAATAGGTTTAATTTTTAAATATTTGATAACCAAGTTTTTATTTCTCTAAAATTAATACTTTAAGAAAAATTATCGATTGCATTCTATGTGCATTTGACATTTATCAAATTCTTATTTGAGTGTCTCCAAATTTCATTTTCGTAAACAATAATACCCTGTATTTACATCATATATTTTAGACGAACCGCGTTTGGTTCTGCGTATATAAATTCGATTTATCTACTAAAAAAAAAATCATATATATTTGATATTATAGCAGATTGTCAGCTATATTGTAACAATTGATATAAAATAATGTGCCAATATGTTAATGCTTATTTTAGAAAATCGACATTTTTGTTATTCGAGTCTTTCGTTTTGCATGAAGTATACACATACGGGGTTATTAATGATTGCTATAGACTTATATAAATAGACTGAACTCTCCCATTGGAAGCTTAAAGACAACATTAGTAAGAGAGAACAATAAAAATTAAGATGCTTTTCTTGTCCGATCGTGCAATTGGTGATGAGAAGGAAAGAGCAAAAGCGATCGTCTCACGTTCTCATTCTTCTGTTTTTTCTTTATCCCTTTCTGTTATGAGCATTTTGTGAGAAAGTATCTTACTTTGCATATTTCTGCCTTTCCATCTTGCAATTGGATGTCGGATAAGAGTGCTCAGTGTATTATATAAGTTTATGACAATAATATTTTGGAAATGCATTTATATATTCCGTATATGCATCCCGATATAAATTTATCTGTAAAGATATTAATTAATCATCCCGACTATAAGAATCAGTAAAGCAAGTATCTACAGGGTATCCTAGATTCGATGAAAAACGAATTTATAATTTCTTGTAAAATTTGGTGTTGATTTCTGTTAATGAAAATATCAAAGAAGCTAAATGTTAAAAAAAACATTGTTATTTGTTTAATTTGAAATAAAATCTTTAACGGAGAATCTTAATTTGAGATTTGCTCATTCTAAGATATCGAATGTTAAAATTAGAAACGTTGTGAAAGAAAAATAAAACGTCTTCCTCGATACTTTTTTGTTAAGGAAAAATTTACTCCAGATTTTATAAGAAATGATATTTACTTTCTCCTCCGATTACATTCAACAATTGGCCAACTTCCAATGCAGCATTTCGATCATGTGTTCTGATAAGCCTTTACCAAAATATGCAAACGTAAGAGTGCAATGTACAGATATCGATAAAAACCAACAAAAATATTATATGAATAAGAATGAAAGAAAAGGGAGGAAAGTTATTAAGAAAAGGGACAAAAAAGTTGTTCGAAGCGACAGAAAATTTAGAGTCGGTCTTGTGTACTAGTTCCTGTTATCATTGCTGTGTGTGTTAATACCTATTATCGCGCACACGCTCTCAAAAATGTGCTCCATGTTTAAGATATACAACTGTGTGCACCAATTTACTATTCTCAATTGATTTCTGTCGAATTGTCATTATGGATTGCTATGATCTTGATTTTAATGATTATTTTTAAGATGAAAAACTTGCAGTGAAACTGGGAACCGAGCCATATTGTCATTTATCGGAGAAAAATTTTTCTACAGCACGCATCAATTTTGATGTGATTCATGATGATAGTTTCCTCTTGTATCTTTTATCTCTCTTAATTTTTTTATCTTATATTTCTCTTAATTTTTTCAGCGTTAACTCTTCTCCCCATCTCTCCCCTACTCTCTCTTTCACTCTTTTCCTCTCCCTTTCTCTCTCTTTTTTTTTCATCTTTTTCGTTATCCCTCTCCTTCAGATTTTCGCAAGTGATCGACCGGTTTTGAACAGCGCTTTTGTCTTTCATGATCGCATTCGTGCGGAAAGCAAAAACTGGTGCTCTCGATGCTCCGAGTGAGAATCGCGGACTCACGATATGCGTTCGTATTTGTAATTGTACATAATAACAAAATAAGCGAAGTAAAATAAGTAAAAAAAGAAAAAAATACAACATTACGTACTCGATGTTCTCTTCGGTCGTGTCTAATGTACTTACAGAGAGGATAGGATCTGTGTGTTAAAGGGGACAGGAAAACGCGTTGATAATGAAGATTATAGCTGTGATTTAATTATCAAAGGTATGGAAAAAAGCTGACGCTATATGTAGATGAAGGCGAGAAGTTTTAATGTAAAGGTATAGAAGAAATGGAAATTGTAAGAAAGAGGAGAGAAGAACTTGTCCTCGAACAAATATCGAAAATCATCTTATCTAGCGCGTAAGAACATAATTAGAGAAATAATGACGTTCGTTTCTTTATAAGGACGCGTAGAAAGCGTAGAAACACTGCTAGATATATACCCTAGAATAAAAAAAGGTCATTTTAGAGTTTTATACTTCCATCGCACTCTTGACTTGGGCGTCTTATTATCGCGCAATACTTTACTAATTCTGTGAAAAACGTTAACACAATGTATAATTATGATGTAAATTACATGTTTAAGCACATATTATCAATACAGCGTGTTTTATTTAACCATTGAGGACAACGGTAGGAGGAACGGTAGAAGTATATTTTTCGATTGGTTACCTTGCATAGGAGTTTTAGTTTTTTGGATTACAAATTTTTTTTCACCTAAGATAATATTCAGATATTATTTCACGAACAAGAAATATTTTTACATTTACTTTTGCCTAAACAAGTTATCTTAATATCACTAATTAAAGATATTGATAAATTTAAAGATCAGTGATATAATTACGTCAGGTATATATCTTGGAGTTTGATGCTGAGGTAAAAAATACATGTAATTTCTATTAGCCTTGGCGTACTAGCTTTTTTATTTACTTTTACTATCGATTTACATACAAGAAACACACATATATATATAAGTTCTCACACAATCACCATTTAATACATTTTTGAAAATTTAGTCTTATCTCATTGTGCTCATGATTAAAGCAAGCAAAAAGCAAATATATATCCTATGTTATATATTTTTTATGTAAATATAACTAATATTTTTTAAATGTTTGTGTATTTTTCTATAATCTTAATTTCTACATATTTTTTTAAGAATTGTAAATAAGAATATGCTGTTATACATAATATATTGCATATATTGTTTATTTATATTTATTCTTTTTTATTTTACATAATGTTGATTTCTCTTTAAAAACAGATTAGTCGAAGCACTCTAACAGAGTTCTTGAGAATTACAAAAAAAAAAAAAAAAAAAAAAAAAAAAAAAAAAAAAAAATGAAACAAAATAAAAGATTTTTTTTTATAGTATAAATTTGAAATAAATTCGAGCAGGTTTGTAATGTAAGATAGAGAGAGAGAATTATGTAAGAAAATTTAATGTTGAAAACTGAAAACTTGCTCGGTTGATTGTCTTCCAGGATGTTTCCATTAAGAGATTTTAAATCGACAAGTTTATTTTCGAACTATATATCTTGTATCCATGTCTCTCAGAAATTAGGGATGATTTATTATGAAGTTTCCACAAATATAAATAACAATAGAAGAATTTAAAAAATATACAAATATTTAAAATTACATAAAAATAAAGTCTTTAATTGCTTAAAGAATTTCTAGATGAAAAATGATTTGCCAGGTCCAATGAATAAACAAGCATTATATATTACATTAGATTTTTGGTTTCGTTGCGGATTTTAAATTATTCAATTATAATATGTCGTATGTTTCTTTTATTGCACATATCGCTTCGATGGACATATAACATACGTTTGCACGCGGATTGTCGCCAAATGCGAATATACTTGATCTCGAAGGCCAATGTATTTTGTAGACGCGACGAAGAAGAAGAGGGAAATGTTGTTCCATGAATATAGGTTGGAGTTTGCTGTATACTCTCTGGCTAGCACCTTCGTAGCTCACCTGCGCTGAAACCTGATACCTACGATAAAAATGAAAACAGGTTACGCGGCAGCTTTCTGGCGCGCACGAACAAGCCACACTATACCTTGAAGGGATAGATCAAGTTGCTTCGAAGAAGAGGCTCCAGGCTTTTTCGCCATCGTATGCGAGGTATCCCCCCATGTACTTTCAATTTGGGATTCTCAATTTTCAAATCGATATCACGAAAATATCTCTCTCTTTCTCTTTCTCTATCTATCTATTTATTACTTTGGCGCCAATAGTCTCTAGTCAATCATTAATAATTGAAAGCGGAAAACTTTTCGTAAATCATACTTTCGAGCTGCTAATGTGTGACAAAACCTTATTTTTTAAACAATTTCAAGTAGCCTTCGACAATATTTTCATTAAAAAAAAAAAAAAAAAAAAAAAAAGTTTAAAGAATTATTGATTAAAAGATTATGACCTAATGACCTCTGTCACATATAGGCGGAACTCTCGATGAGGAAATATTGACTCAAAATTAATTAAAGAATCCGCAAATATTGATGCGAGACCTTGTTGTACATTAATTGCACGCTACAACACAATTGTTTCCTCTCGTCTCTCTCACTTTCCCCGTTGTAATAAATCAAAACTTGCCGCCGGTAACCTGGGGATTTGATTATGTATATACGTGATTTCCTTGATATCGTTAACCTACCTACAATCAATGCGCATAATAGCACGATGATTGCGGAAAATTGTGATTTATCGTGGCACGATGAGCAGACAGATTAAAGGGGGTAAAGAATGGGTGAATGGAAATTTTTCCGCGATTCCCCAGTACTATTGCTAAAATATTATTTTATACTACAGGAGGTCTTTTTCTTTCTAGCAAGAAACACACGTAAACACGATATCATATGATTAGCTGTCAAATAGAAATTTTAGGATCTTTAAAAATTCTCTATTTTAATAGCCATTTGCGTGACGTTGTGTCTATCTATGTTTTCTTGTTGGAAAGCGCTCTCATTGTCATATAGTAAATATGTTTATTAGATATATGTATTTTGTTCAGAATTCGAAGTTCCCTTATTGTCTCTATCTTTTGCCACGCCCGTAGCCACATAAATACAGCGTCGCGCAGTCTGCAACATGAGATACACACACACACACACAAGCATTGCGTTGCTCTTGCTTGCTCTTTACCACACGCTGCCGCTCATTGTCCAGTCTCGGTTCCCCTTTCCCCCTCACCCCGCATGTACTTCTGGCTATAACACAACGCATATACACACTACACGCGCATATATAAGAGACATCTATTATAGCCTGAAATAACTCGCGCGGCGAAAGAGAGCGTACGCGCATAACTGCGTTATGTCGTTCACGATGTGTGTACGTGCACGCGTTACACGTGCGACCGATTCGCTCGATGAACACTTACCGCGGAAGCGAAATCAACACACAAGTTAATTGGTTCTATATGTTTCTCGACAATATGTTTCTCTTTATAATCGATTTTAGCAACTATAAATACCGATTATTTTAAGGTCCAGTTTATTGATAATTTTTAGGAATTTTCTGTTGAAGAATGTTAGAAATTTAGCTTTTCGACATTTTCTATATGTTTTTATCGATGCTTAAACAATACGTCAGTATTTTTAAATCTTGGATATCCAGCTTTTCGATACGAATTTCTGCGCGTAGCATGTTCAGAAATGACGGCATGACATGCTGCTTCTCGTGTAATTGTCTGAAATGAAAAAACTTGGTCTAGTTTTATTCCGTAGGATATTTTTGGGATACTGAACCTAATTAGAATGTAAAAAAATGAATATTTAATATTTTACTAATTTTGAAGAAATGAAAAAAAATTCAGAAATTGAAATATCTAATTTCAAAATGACGCTATTTTATTAATCTTCAATTTTTTCTAATGAGATTAGGTTCAATATCCCAAAAATATCCTATAATAAAATCCCGGAATGAAACTAGACCGAGTTTTTTCATTTCAGACAACTACACGAGGAGCAGCCATGTCACATTGTCGAACCATGCATTTTTTAACACGCTACGCACGAAAGCTTGTATTGAACAAAAAAAAGCTAAATATCCAAGATTTAGAAATACTGACGTACTGTTTAAACATTAATAAAATTATATGTAAAACGCCAAAAAGATCAATTCCTAATATTCTTCAAAAAAATTTCTAAAGATCATCAATTTTTTATATACTAGAAATCAATTTTTCATATACTGGGTCCTTAATCACATCAGTGTTTATAATTTCGACTCTCTTTCTATTTCTACATAATATCGATATTATTATATTGATACTAAATAAATAGAAAGTAGCATCGATTATATAAATACGCAGAGATAAACAATTCGAGACGAGTGTTCATCGACATTAGTGGAAACGGATGCAGTTGACGTGGCACGAGAGAAGATCTTTTTTATCAAATACAAAACGTACACGATCCAAAGCAGTCGTAGTGTTTTCATCTGGTTTTATCGATACGCAAACATCGCGTTCGTCTCAAATTACGAATTAACGAGTAGACTATCGCATAACGAACATTCAAATACTTAGATATACTGTCGCGTGATACGGTTGTTGTAATAATTTTTTATATGATATCAATTATGTGATATCAATGATTATGTAGCGATATTAAATGTTTAATTTAATGTGGCCTAATTGTTTGAATTACATGATACGTTACATGTGGCCAATTACTCTTCGGCGCTATATATGATTGGTCAATTTTAATTAATTACATTATCGTTTCGTTCTTCGATTATAATTCTATTGCATCGCCCTTTAATGTCTGATAATATGGATATCGAAAATTTTAAGCGAAAATTTCACTCAGGCTGAACAGTATACTATTATCGGTTAATGATCTGGAATTTTCGTTGACGCGCTCGGCATATTATTATAATAATGGATTTTAATAAATTTTTGTGTAATTTTAGAGTTTTTGTTTTTTTTAGGATTCAGAAATAATTGCTCTTAAATAATTTTATTTTTTGCTAAAAAAAGGTAATCGTATATGGTTACTGTGTATTTTATGCTTCATATAATGACTATAAACATAATATAAATAGGCTGAGAGAGAACAATTACAATTTTCCTAATTTTGTACTTGATAATTTTTACATTCCTTGCAATTTATACAAATTTTATACTCTGTATATTTTGTTTGCAAAATCTAATTATATTGTTTATACATATATGCGCATACCCGCACGCACATATTGTTTATATATACACTATTGATATTGTTCATATTATTATTTTATTACTTCAAATTATACTACATTATTTGCATTGCTAATATGCTATTAAAGGACAACGATAATGTAAAAATCAATGCGTCCACTAAATGATTATTAATAAAATATATACATTAAATATATGAGATTAAAGAGATATTTTTAATTGCAGTTAATTTTTGCTAGTTCAGATAATCAATTATTGCTAAAAGTTTACTTCTAATATTCAAAAGTTTATTGCAAAAGTGCTATTTTTTCTTCACATTCAATTAATTCTTAATAATCTGAATTCTTTTTAATTAATGTTATAATTATTATACAGTTCTATAAAAGATGCGATATACATCAAAACGGACCAATTGATCTGACGAATAATATAGAGGGAAAGAAGATTTTAATATACGTATATATTTTAAATGGTACACATACCAAACCTAAAATTTTACCAACTTCTCGCATGCCGTATATAATCATAATCAAAACTTCTTTCTACATTTATTCCACGTAATAATATGTACACGCAAATATGATGCGAATAAAATAGATAGTTATCAAAATGTTAACAAATTTATTAAAATATAACATTTTTTCAACAAGTAAACACTTGTTGCGCTTTTAAATAATATTGCCACGTGGCAATATTAAATTAATATAGATTAATTAATTAAGAGGTGCGTTAGCATATATTTTTTTAAGTGGCATCTCTCAAATGCACACAAACGTTGGGAACAAACAATATCGATTTCATTTTAAATCGATTTCCACTCTTTAATCTGCATTTTCTACTCGGTAAGAACTAATTCACGAGATTCTCATAGGGTCTTTGATCGGGAACGAACACATGATCCCGTGTGCGTGAGTACTGAGTGAGAAGAATAACCGTCGAAGGCCGAATAAGACGGAGCGAAGAATGATCGGGGGATGAGTAAAGGAAGAGAGTGAGACCGAGATACGGCTTTATGTGACGGGAAAGGAGAAGTACGCTCCGTCGACCGCGCGATGGCGCGAGCGCATTGAGTGGAATGGCGTCGGGGTAGGGAGTGGGGTGGTAGTAGTGGGGAAGAGAGTAGGAGTAGGGAGTCGCGTCGCGACGGTTGGCGGCAGTTGCGATTCGGGCAGCGAGCGGTGTGTGTCGTTCCGTTCCGTCCTGTACGTGTTTTTCGTGCCGCGTTCGGAGGAGACTCTCTCTCTCTCTCTCTCGCTCTCTGCGCGTGACGCCGCGTGGCTCGATTTCTCTTTTCTTTTTTTTACCATTTTATTTCGCGCGCGAATCATTGCAGCGCGGGGATTGTGAATAACGATCAAGTGACATTATCGGGCGTTATCGAATGACGCGGTGAAGTGGTGTTCTTTTCTAGTGTTACACTTTATTGTGCCAACCATCGGTTTCTTCTCTCCCTGTCTCTGTTCCGTTTCTTTTCTCTTCCGGCGGGCCTCTTGGTTACACGAAGGGACTGGTCACGCTGTCGGAGACCTTTGCTCGGAAAGAGCGTCTCCTCGGGGATTTTGGTGACGGACGATCATTTGATAGCGAGGATTATACATCGTGTAACTTGGTGCGCGCGCTAGCGACCGATCGGTTCTGTCTTTCTGGTAAGTCCATTCTCCATTATTCGATATTCAGGATACTCGTTGATTTTCTCGCGATATTGCGAATTACCTTGCTAAAAGTATTATACACAAATGTACGGGAAGACACATACGATGATTATCTATTCCCGCTACATTCACTTGTATTTGATGCATACTTCTCTCTTTCCGATATTGCGTATCATGTGATCAAATGCTGTTAGCATTCGTCTCTTTGTATATTTGTTGATTCTTTTATTATATTATAATATTGAACGTAAGAATCGAGGGGTATGTATGTTTCTTATTGGCTCTGTTTAAAATAATACATGCGCGCTCGGGCGCGCGCCCGCACGTGTATGTGTCTCAACCAACACAAATTTTTTTTTTTTTTTTAAATTTGTTCAGTGACTGGAAGAGTATCAATTAAATGGGCATTGCGTGTGACTTATCATTAAGCGAAATGCGGGAAATAGCGTAACGAGTTATATAGAGAATACACGCGACGCGAACAAATCTAATATTGTCTAGTTTTTTTTAGCAAGGCCTGTCGCAAACTGTGTTTTGCTCTCTCACATTAAATATAAGTATATATTTCTATTTCTATTTCAAATTTTAAATTTAACTTTATCTTACATCGCGTTTTGAATCATGTATCCGATCACGTGTCAAGTTACAAGTTTATTTTTATATAGAGTGAGTTAGTATAATTATTGTAACATGAAACCTTTTAACGTGATTAGTCAGTTTGATGTTTCGTTGGATTTGTATCCTAGCTGGTATTATCTAATTATTTTTATATTAACCGGATTATTATATTTTATTAGATGATGTATAAACAGAATATCTTACAAGCTGCAATCTTAATTTTAATTTAAAAATTCGTTTTATAATGAATTTTATGGATACGTTACGCTTAATTAAATATTTAAATTTATTCTCTTTATAACTTTTGGCTCTTAACTCTTTATAGACTTTGAATAACAAAAATTCGTTCTTTTTAGTATCATTTTGCAATGTTTCTTTTTTTCTTCTTACAAAGATTCCAATAAATAACAATAAATATAATATATATATAATAAATAAAATAAATACAATTTATTAATAAATAAATAAATAAATAAAATATATTTTTTTAAATACGAAAGATATAATGTAACGGAACTGAAAGAAAGAGAAATAGAGCCAATAGTTTGTCGGTAGGTATCGTTAAGATCCCAACCAAAGACAGGCATGCCAACTGGGACTATTTTGTCTTCTGCAATTTTGGAATGTTGAGAGCATTGAAAGAAACGCTGCATCGCCTGGCACGAAACAGCTCGCACGCCAACGGACAGTTTCGTTTATTCTCGCTGTCGCGTTGTACCTTGGTGCACGCTTTGTCATAAACAAATACAGGCGTACTGCAACAACGATGCTCGATATTGCGTGTACATTCCTCGTTTTTTTTTTTCCCCCATTTTGAGTACCGTTTTTCGTGTCACTTCTTTTCTTTTTTTTTTCTTTTTTTCTCTTTGTTTTTATCCATCGATTGTAATCGTTGTTCCGACAAGAGCAATTTTGTCAAACAAAAGTTCAACCCGGATGATGGCTGTAAGCTTTTGCGAGCGACGCGAGTATGCAGAGTGTACCGTGAAAGTCAGGTCAAAAGAAGCTGACGTTTAGTAGAGTTACTGCATCAATACAGAGTGATGGTAATTTCAATGCAACTTTATTTTTTTTTACATTCAGAAAACGCGGGAAGATAAAAATATCACATGATTTTGTCATCAATAGTGATTATTATTTCACAAGGAATTAATCGAAAGAAAATTAGCAGAACAATGTTTTAAAAAATATAAAGAAGAGAGAGAGAGAGAGAGAGAGAAGCGCGAAACAATCATTCAATTATTGAAAATAAAGATTATGGTTATGCTTTTATATTTGTATAGGATAGCTCCTAATATTTTAAAAATTATATGATAACTTAATGATTGATAAGTTCTGTGTGTCATGTCTTTTGATATATTTATAATATTAAATATCACATAAATTACTATAAATTGCTACATAATTATTTAAAACATAGTATCTTATTTAGTAGATTTATTTTGGAAAACAAGTCGCGCGAGTAAATGTAATGTTTCTTTTACGAAAATATAATCTTTCCTTACATATTTTTTTTTTTTTGCAACATTACAGTATACAATGTCAATATTATGGCTTCCTTTTTCTTTATTTTTACTTTACCTTTAATGGTAGAATTTTTCAAATAAAGGATTACACACACATTTCTTAGAACTTTACAAAATAACGACTGTAACTATTATCACAAAGAATCTAATTTTCGATTAGTTTATTATTATAAATAATTAAAGTAATTTTATCAAGATTGCTACAACTGTGACAATTGGAGTTTCTTAGATGAAAAATGAATGAAAAAACAGTCGGTTAACGAATTATTATTCGGTGGGGCGAATATTGCTCGCATGTTCCTATGGTTCATAAAATTTTCTTGCGTCGCACAGCCCGTTCGCCGGCCCGTCGTAGCCACAACCAGCTTATCGTTCTCGAACACGCGTCGTTACGTTCACGAGTCACGGGGTCCCTCCGGCGAAAAGCTCGAAACCGGTTTGGAACGTACGTACAGTAACGTACAGGATCGTATTGAGTAGCCAGCCGATCGGCCGTATGACTTTCTACATTTCCGTCGTGCGCATAGGTCCGATTAACCGCCGCATTCTTATCGCTTGTTTCGATCTCTCGATTACATGATACTTTACTGAGAATAATTTTCTTGAAATCCGGATTAAAATATTCATTATTTCAAGAAATCGTGCGTCATAAAAGAGAAAGCTTTCAAGAGAAAGTGAAAACTATTACAACTATTTAATCACACATAATGAAATTTTTTATTCACAATTAAAATTATTCTGAGTAATATAAAAGTTTAGATAATATTGCTCTCATTCAAGTTTGATACTTTCTGGAAAGAAATAATTAATAATTCTAATTTAAATAATAAATATTATAACTGCTTAATCACACACACAATGAAACTTTTTATTCATATATACAATAAAAATTATTCTAAATAAAATAAAAGTCTGGATAATATTGTTCTCATTCAAATTTGATACTTGAAAATGAGAAAGAATAATTAATAATTCTAATTTGTTTGTTAATAATTTTAATTTAAATAATTATTACTTATAATTTGAATAATATTAATTTTAGTTTAAATTGTTTACCCAGAAAGCTTAAATGATTGAATTATTTCGTGTATATATATATATGTATATATACGACTCACCATCGATTATAATTTCAAGATAAAACATATTTTTTTTGCTTTTCCTCCAACAATAAGGATAATGTTTAGATATCTATGCGAACTTTAATTGATATTATTCTAGCGTAGAACAAAAATAGACAAGTTACAAAAATATTTGCTAAAATAATTACGTTCAATAAACGATAGGTATTTCGGAGAAAATCAATATTTTGTATTTTTATTTGATATTTCTACAAATACGTACACACAATTTTATACATATATATATATATA